>NC_136643.1:17485027-17777527 GCF_949748355.1 Melanostigma gelatinosum | reverse complement strand
CCACCGTGTGCCATCGGCCTGGTGGGTAACCGCGCCGTTCGTCTGCCGCTAATGGAGTGCGTGGAGATGGTGAGTTGCTCTCCTCTCCTCTCTAATTGTTGTTGATGGGCATATTTTGAAACGGTGGGAGGTCGCTGTAATTTTTCGTACTGTTTTGCAGACTAAATTGGTGCAGACTGCCATGAACGAGAAGAGGTTTGATGAGGCCATCAAACTGCGTGGAGGGTGAGAGCTGAGAGGATTCTTCATGTGTACCAGATAGTTATAATATATCGTTACATTCAAATGCAAAACTGCCTTGATGTATGTCAACATAGTCTGTTGCAAATATATTAACCATTCTTATTATTTTTACCATTCAAGCTAAAAATTATGATTTTCTTGCAGGAGTTTTGAGAACAACTGGAAAATCTACAAGCTTCTTGCCTTCCAGAAGCCCATCAAGTCTGAGGTGAGTCTTATCACTAACATGAACACACACACACACACACACACGCATATGGTAGTAGCCCCAACACGTGTCAATGAATCATCAATGTTTCATTCAAATGTGTGTATTAATATCTGACTCGTGGTCCCTCAGAACAATTTCTCCCTGGCCGTTCTGAACGTGGGCGCTCCGGCTGCGGGGATGAACGCGGCGGTGAGGTCTGCTGTGAGGTTGGCGCTCGTTCAAGGACAGAAGGTCTACGCTGTCCACGACGGCTTTCAAGGACTTGCCAATGGACAGGTGAGGGCTTCTACCGCTACGTCTATACCACACTGCAGGGGGTTTCAGCAACAGGCAGCATTTCATGAGACTGAGAGGAAACCGTTCAGTACTGACTTGTGTCCGTCCGCAGGTTGTTGAGATGCAATGGCACAGCGTGGCGGGATGGACGGGCCAAGGGGGCTCACTGCTGGGGACGAAACGGTGAGGAACAGGACACTCTGGTTAATATAATACACACATATTTAGGTCATCTTAAGAGTACTTCAACAGTTTAGTATTGTACTTCCTTTAAGTTATGGAGACATGAGACACACATTGATGCAGGAGAGAGTTAATATGACAACATGTACCGTTGTATTGTTGTTGTTATGGATCCCTGCCGTGTCCCTGGGTGTACTGGCCATTGAGGTTAATGTGAAAAAATGTATTAGCAGGTCTGCATCATAGCTACATTTGAGTTGTAATTATATTATTAATCATATATGATTTTTGGATTAATGTGATCAAGTACCTTGATTTGTCAGGTATTCAATTTTCTACATTTTCTCAACAGATTTTTCATAAAATGTACTATATCACAATATATAATGATATTTTGATATTCCTACCTTTTTAGATATAACGGTACATAATAATCTACACTGTGATAAAGTATTTCATCAATCCTGTGTGTTAACTTCCAAAATCACCAGATGTTACATTTCCCATAATGCAACCTTCCCAGTTTTTACTGCAAATGTGCTGGTGAAAAACATGTATTCTCCCCCCAGAGACCAGGGTGAAATCACTTGAGTCATTTTTATCAGATTTATTATTTATTCAGAGCCACAGGAGAATTTAAACGACGTATTACAGGCTGTGCGAGACAACCCGTGACTAGCAAGCTGCCACTAAAAATAGTCGGTGTGTCTTTAAATGATTCATGATTGATGTCCTATTTCAGAACTCTTCCAGAAAAACACATGGAGAAGATTGTGGAAACCATCACCAAGTTCAACATCTCAGCTCTGCTGGTCATTGGAGGGTTTGAGGTATAAGACACAACCCCAAAGAACCAGAAATGTAGTACCTGTATATTATTTCATAGCATCAATGTTACATCAAAGAGGTTCTCTCGTCTCTTGCTGCCTTTCAAAGGGGTACGCAGGTGTGCTGCAGCTGTTTGAAGCCCGGAGTCGCTATGATGAGCTCTGCATCCCCATGTGTGTGATCCCTGCTACCATCAGCAACAACGTCCCCGGAACCGAATTCAGCCTGGGAGCAGATACGGCTGTCAATGCTGCCATGCAGGTAATGCTGAGCAGATGGCAAATTAACAGTGTGACTTTGATGTTTTCAGGATTAACACGAATAGAGACGGAACCAAGCCAGAAAACAGGACACGTAACACGAGCTGCTGTAGTACTGAGGTACACTTTGAACTCGGTGTACCAAGTCAAAACGGGGCTGACAGTGAGTGTTTAGAGCTTTAGTTTTAAATCTTTAAACTTTGAGAGGGAGGAAGTTGGATCAGCATTTTAGTTCACCCCTGTACTTCTATATTAAAAGCTCACAAACGACACACCAGCGCTACTACTAAGGGCTGTAAGTGCCCTTCAACTGCCAATGTCTCCATTCACGCTGCCGTTTTGGTTTTCTTCCTCAGGGTTGCGACAAGATCAAGCAGTCCGCCTCTGGGACCAAGAGACGGGTGTTTGTGGTGGAGACGATGGGGGGGTTCTGTGGATATCTGGCAACCTGCACTGGTATCGCTGTGGGCGCTGACGCAGCCTACATCTTTGAAGACCCCATCAACATTCACGACCTGAAGGTGGGACTAGAAGAAAACCCTCTGCTGATTCTTTTCCTCTTGTCTGTAGTGTTGACAGCTTTCTGTCTCTTTTTAATATATACAGACCAATGTGGATCACTTGACTGAGAAAATGAAGACGGACATCCAGCGGGGTCTCGTACTGAGGTGCATAACACTCACTCAGCCACACACAGAATCTGATGCAAACGCAATGCATCTTCTCGTCTATGTTTTCACATTGTCCGGTTTAGTTTCTCCTCTGTTGATCATTGTCTTTGTCTTAACAGGAATGAAAAATGCCACGAAAACTACACTACAGATTTCATCCATCGGCTGTACTCGTCAGAGGGGAAGGGCATCTTTGACTGCAGAGTCAATGTGTTGGGGCACCTTCAGCAGGTACGGAGCCACCACACAAGTCCTCCACTCTGGAGCATTACAGCGTAGCAACTTACAAATGTTCCATATACTGGGAAGAGAGTCTCATCATATATATATATATTAACTGCTTGTGTGTTTGCGCTCCAGGGAGGGGCACCGTCTCCCTTTGATAGAAACTTTGGCACCAAGTTGGGTGTGAGGGCTATCCAGTGGATTTTAGAGAGACTGACTGAAAACTTCCGTCAAGGTACAGTTCCTGTATGAAGTCAAAGTTGACATATATATGAATTGGTGTGAAATCACAGCATTGTTATGATTACAGCATGATTTTTCTTCCCCCCACCAGGCCGTGTGTTCGCCAACTCCCCAGATACAGCATGTGTGCTGGGCCTCAACAGGAAGGTCATCTCATTCAGCCCCGTCACCGAGCTGAAGGCTCTGACTGATTTTGAGTAAGCGATGTCACCGTTCTTTGACAAATAGTAAGAGTTCATTATTCGTGAGTCTTAATAAAATCGGATTTCTGCCCGTTTTTCAGGCACCGGATGCCCCTGGTCCAGTGGTGGATAAAGCTTCGACCGTTGCTAAAAATGTTGGCCAAGTACCAAACCAGCTTCTGTGAATACGTCCCTGGAGAGATCGAACATGTGACTCGGCGCTCCATGAGCATTGACCACGGCTTCTAGGCTCTCTGAAGCTACAGGAGACTCGCTGCACTTTCTGACCCTTAGTTGTCCATCCCTTGTTTCTAGGCAGATTATACTTATACAGGACTGAATACTATGAAAAGCCAGTATGTTGTCGGTAGCATAGCAGCTATGAAAAAGTACTTCAAGTATTCATTTCTCCAAAGAGGAGCAGGTTTTTCTATTCCAATCAAGCCTCTGTGTTACCCAATCACTGCAATACATATCAGCTGTGCCATTAAGCCAAAACTCCACTGATTCAATACTGAATATATTATATAAAGCAGATGTGTGTGGTGTGGAATAATCTGAACAAGATGTATGTATAATCCATGTTATGCAGCTAGTTTTTTGGAGCCCCTCTTATCATTTTCACAAAGATTAAAGTGGTGCAGTGGGTGGTTTGATGTCAGAATGTGACTTTGACTCATGGGACCAGTGAAATGTTCATTTTATTTATACACTGCGTAGGAAACACTCATGGAAACAGAACAAACATTCATACACAGTGCAATAAACGTAACTACTGAACTTAGAATAGAGAACTCTGTAACGAAATATGAATGCATGTTGTGTATTATTTTGATAATAATGCTATCTTGAATTAAATGTCATTTAACAGTGATACTGTTCGCAATAAGTTCTTTAAAATATGTGAAGAGCGATTGAAATAAGATATTAAGTTAAACTGACAGCTGAATACATATTTAACAGAACAAAGCTTTAAACTAACCGTGTTCAACCGTGAAGATATCTGTCATTAACCACTGTATGAGACCGCGACAGAAGAACATCACTAACAAACTGGTATTAAAAACAATAATTCAGCATTTCAGATGTTTTTCTTCCAATTCTCAAAAATTGAATGAAAATGGAAAGTCGTCCCCGGTGTTGTCTTTGTTAGATGTCTGAGGGCTTTTGGCGGAAAAGGCAAACTGGAAGGCTTCACTTTGCTCTGGTTGTCCAAACAGGAACTCAGGACCTGCAAAATATACATTCACATACACACATCTATACCCGAGTTCTAATACACGTCACAAACGGGGATTAGATTCGATACGTACAGGTTGAAGACTTTGGTTCTGCAGTTTTCTGAAAAGATACAAACATTCAGTCGTTTGTTATTTTGTTCTAGTAGCGCTGTATGAAATAAAAAGAGGTTCCAATACAAGCGCAGTACCTTCTCATTGAAAAAAGAGCCGGCGAAAGCGAAGGGGGACTCCTGTGAAGAAACTCAAGAGTTAATTCCAAAACTTGAGAAACCGATTTCTGTCAAATCACTTATTCCTTTTGCTCGCTGCTCACCTCATCCTGTGAAGAGCCCGCTTCAAACCCAAAGCCGCAGAAGCCCGGGGTGCTGGGCTCGGAGTTCAGAGAGAACAGGAACGCTGGAGATTTGGTATCGGAGGTGCCGTGACGTGGGGATCTGGCAGGGCTGAAGCTGAAATGAACAAATAAACACCGTTCTCAGTGGCGGTCCTGACAGTGATTCTAAGTGTTGGACAAGTCAGATAAAGCCTCACTTAAATGGGAACGTCGGGGTTGAAGGCACAGCTGTCATCTCCAGCGGGGTCGACTGAGGATGTTTGTCTCGAGATGACGACTGAGGAAAAGCAGCGAGTCCCTCATTGTCCTCTCCGCTCGCTGTCTGCTCTTCATCCATAGCTACGTCTTCCTCAACCTCCACAGCGGACTGCTGTTCATATGCAGAACACACCTTGTACTTATAGAGATGGATTATGGGTTGGTTTTTGAGGGAACAAAGTGGCCATTTTATGGACAGTCTGGGTACAATGAGACAAACATTACCAAGACTTGGTCCTCTTGTTCAGTTTCCTGCTCCTGCTCGTCAGGGTGCAGCTCATCTGGGTGTCTTTGCTCTGGAGAAACAATGCTCGATGAGGTTTGATGTAACATGAATGTTAACTGAAACACATGTGACTCTTCGACTTACCATCTAACGGCTGACCTGACCACAGCTCACCGTTTTCTCCTCCTGAGGACGGGCTGCAGACGCTCGTGTACTGTACCTTGTTTTCCTCACGAATCTCTTCAGCATTTGCCTCCGCAGAAGTTTTATTACCATTCTGAAAGATCAATCGAAACACTTATTATTAACCATAAGGCCACGGTCTGTGGGATTGGCTTTAAGTATAACATAGTGGGTAAGATCAATATAGCAGTGTCTGCAACATCAAACGTAGACATACATCAACATCACATCAGATGAATAACACATCTGTCAGGGCCGGTGAGAAGAGTTCAGAGTTCTTACTGCAATGGAGGAAAAGCTGTTTTTTGATGATTAAGCGGGCAGGGACCTACAGCGCCTCCTGCAGGGCATCAGCTGGAGGAGGTGGTGGGCAGGGACAGGGTCAGATTTTGTTTTTTATTTTGTTCTTTTGATTGTCCGATATATCGACTCAGCTGAAGCCACTATTGTTGGATGATTTATTGACTATGCGCTGCAGTTTTTCTTGCATGCTGCCAAACTGTTATGGAAGAGGTGAGTATCTCAATAATGTCCGGGTTCAACTGAAGGAGACGCTGCTTTACTTTGTCTCAGGGGCTTTTTCTTTGGTAATGTGGTCTGTTTTGATGTTTCATTTGAGTGTGTTGCTGATGTGTGTGTCTCCTTTGACGTGAATGGAGGCTTTGCCTGAAATCTCTAAAGAGTTATTGTGATTTAGAAGTGTTGAGCTGGAGGTTGCTATGAATGCACCGAGTGACTGCTTGGGCTACCCATATGAGTCCAATTATGGTTGTGCCGTCTGCTTGTTTAAGAATGGTGACTGAGCTGTGGTGGGGAGTGGTTTGTGTAGAGGGAGCAGAGCCAGGGTGACAGAACGCAGCCCTGAGGGGTGCCTGTCCTGAGGACCAGACAAAAGGCTATTCATCTCAACCCTGTTGCCTTCTTCTAGTTTGTTTTCCTGAAGGTGGCCCTCACCTCTTCCTCTTGGATGTAGAATGGAGGGGGATGAAGAGGAGAGAAATGTGGGACTGGAGACTGTTCATGCCTCCCATAGAACTCATAGTTTGTCTAGCAGGTCACTGTCAGGCTATTTCACAATTGCAAGAATTTGCCAGCTTTACAATTCCATCAGCTTCGTTCAATGTATCCGAGCACCTTTGTCTGGTTGAGGTGAAGAGAGTAGATGTCAATGGAAGCATGCCTTTCCTCCTCTGTCTGAGGATCTGATTGTTCCTCTGGTTCTGCTACGGGCTGCTGGCCAGAAACACTAGGAAGAAAAGTGACATTTCATGAGAGAGAATAAGCTCTGCTGGAGGCTATGTGTCAATATTCTTTGACAAGATACCCGTCTGGTGGTGTCTCAGTGGAAGAAGCGTCCACGGCTGGACCTGGTCGGGCAGAAATTACAATTAACTGCATCAAGAGCGAATATTTTCAGCAAGTTATGATGATATAAAAAGCGTATTACCAGTGAGTTGGTCCAGCTCCTTCTGTCTCATCATTATTTGATCATCACAAGCCTTGATCCTAAACTCAATCTCCTCTTTGTCCGCCTGCAGCGTGAGGAGATTTTGAGCAGCAGGATTTTGGTAATAATATTCTTTATGCGACTGGAATGTCTTCCTGCAGCCTGTAATTCTCTCTTCATAGACTTCCCTTGTTAAGTTACAAATGAAAAACAATTCAGCGTTGTTCATTGTTATTATTATTACATATCAAATGCAAACACCACAGTTAAGTGAACCTACATGTCCTGGTGGTAGCTGGCTTTTCTGCTCTCCAGCTCTGCTTTCAGCGCGTGCTCATACTGAAGAAGCAGGCCGTTAGTCGCCTTCATGCTAAAGTCACGCGGATGACAAGCAGCAATACGTGAATATCAATATTAATCTGCACTGCCTATGTTAAGTTACGTGTCAAATGTGTTGTATGTATTGCCCAGTCATCATACCTTTTGGCATTTGCTTTATTATGCATCACAGTGCTCTGCTTCGCCCTGATTTCCTCCTCAAGTCTTTTGATATTTCTGTGGATTGTTTCGATGTACGACCTCCTCTCAGCAGTGTCAACTCTGCAAACTGTTGACAAGAATGTGAGCACTTGATGGACACCATTTCACAACATAAATAATAACATTTGTTTGTTAGCCTGCTTTACATACAATCGTCTGATCTTTTATAATAAGTAACGTTAATTAGGTTAATGAGAATTACTGTTTGACGTTGGACACGTTACCTTTACTTTGTTGGTTGATTTCATTCTTCTTTTGGGAGAGCTTCCTTGTTTGAAGAGCTATCAAATACAAACGGAACTTATGTTGTTAGCCAGCTAGCTAAGCTAGCTAACATTTAACTAGCGTTAAAACTTTTAAATTGCACGTCAAGCAAACATCAACTGACAACAAACTACAGTGTAAACGTACAATAAACTCACCAAACTGAAAAATGATGCTTTCAATATTATTAAGCGAATATTGGTCGTTCATTTTTAATTTGCATCTGCCTAAAATCAGTGGTTAGCCGCACGCTCGCTCTGCCAGGCTGCTGCCGTCAGTGTTGCCAGATCCGATTGATTGACAGGTGATCAATCACGTAAAATCACAACAATGCCTCATATCTGAATCAAATACCCAAAGATAGTATGTTAGAGAATTAGGCTATCATGCCAATCAAATATTAAATAAATATGAAACAAATTAAATGAGTCAGTGTACTGAATTTATAATCTGTATTTTTGACCATCAAATTACATTTTGTGTTGTTTTCACAATACTTTCAAAACACTGCCAAATGTTGACCATTTGGTCGAACATAAAAACCCTTTTCTGTTTACTGGTGTAGGAGGGGAAAAAACGACTGAACCGATTAAAGTTGTACCCAATAATTGTATCTAAACAAAGTAAAAGTAGTCATTATGCAATAAGGTCCATTTCAGATTTGTATACATCATACTATTGGATTTTTAATTATCATGCATTAATCTATGCATCACTTTAATGTTGCAGCTGGTAGCAATTTGGGGGTCATTTTAATTACTTATTACTTAAGTAATGTCAGCACAATTGCTCCAGAAAGTAGCCTGTTTATCATTTAGATTGGCCTCTTTCAAAGTTATATATGTTGCAAGCTGAGGAGGTGAAACCAATTAACGACGTAGTACATTGTTATGTAGTTTAATCTGTTCATTTTGTGTAAATTGCGATTTTTAGTGTAGGCCTTTATATTGGTGTTTCCCACACTATTCTCGAGGACAGATGTGCTCTCTCCCCCCCCCCCCCCCCCCCCCCCCCCCCCCCCCCCCCCCCCCCCTCATTACTTCACATGACGGCAGTGACGATCACGGATGGTTCATGATTGGTGGGACAGAGGTCAGAGGGGCGGGGCTAGTTCTATTCTGGCAATATTTTTGCGTAGCGCATCTGTATCGGCAAAACACACAGCGCTGTGATGTGTGGGCTCCTGCATTGTCTCCATCTAGTTATTTATCCGCACATGGTATAGTTTAACTGCCCGTTGCTCGTCCAACCTATTGAAGGTAAGATTGAATCTCAATTCCTACGCTGTTTAGAGTGGACGTTGTTCGCCGGCTGGCGTCTGCAGACAAAAGAGCGGACATGGGTGGGATTTAAATGGGAGGGGATCAGCTGTGTGAAGAATGGGATGCATTGTCGATTGCACCCCCTGCTATCAAATGATGCATTCTTTTGGAAAATCACGATATTGCGTCTATGAAATGTGTAGTTTTTGTGTCTGTAAAGGCGGTGCGATGATGTAGGACGAGCTCGCTGCATATCCACTGAGATGATCGGTGCGCTGTCGTGCAAAAGACAGAGACAACCCCCCTTCTTGAACGAATCTATCACGCTTTGTTTGTCATCTATCTAGACGCGATGTCGTCTCTGTCTGTTCAGATGCATAATGCCAGCAGATCAACGATAATGTGATATTTAGTCGATTTTTTTTATCAGTCATCATCACACAGAAAGCGACTGTGCAGAATCTAGGCCAGGATCCCTGTAAGGAGTGCATTATTGTGCCTGTAGAAAAGCAAAGCTGCTGTATCATATCTCTCTCTGTTTGTGTTTGTGTGTGCTTTCATCACTTTGCTGTCAGCTGGAAATCTTCCTTAGATTGAACACTTACACATAATGGGTGGAGATAGGCTGTGCTGCTCAGGACTTCACCACTAGTCTCCATATAACAAATCAAAAAGTTGCCTATAAGAGTCAAAGTGTTTTCTGGATCAGGTGAGAGCATGACACAGGTAGAGGAGTCTCACACAGAGGGAGAGGGCAGCCCCCAGATCGTCTCCTTCAGATCGGACATATCAGGGAACCATGTGGACGACGGAGAAGCGGGTCCCTCCATAAGGAGGAAGAGGAGGAAGAAGAAAGACCCGCGTCCAGAGTCCATTATTGTTTACCGCTCTGAGATGGAGAGGGCGCCTGGAGAGGACCAAGGCGGTGAGGAGGGAGCAGAGAGGAGCTCAGAGGAGGGAGCTAAATTCCTCTGCACACCTACAGGCGAAGGTGAGAGGGGCGATAGATTCTGTTAAGAAGCCACATGCATCTTTTTATTACTGAAGGAAAGTTCAGTCATGCGTTCGACACATGCTGTGCAATTCACACCCTGCAAACTGACTGCATATTAGCAAAAAATATAGCAAGCTTTGAGGTCTCTTCATCAATATGAGGCCATGTAAATGATAAGATGCCACATTTCTTGTTCGCCTGCCTTGCTTTTTTCATTTGTCACATATAATTGTCTTTGTATTATCTTTTGTTGTTGTGTTATCTCTCAACAGGAGGAGGATGGAGTCTTCCTCCAGACAGCCGCTACGTGACCCTGACAGGCACCATCACCCGAGGGAAGAAGAAGGGCCAGTTAGTCGACATTCACCTCACTCTGACGGAGAGGGAAATCAGGGATCTGGCCAAGTCGAAGGAACGTCTTGATGCAGAGTGCGAGGCGGGGGACGGCGCTAGACGCACCTGCAGCTTCGGCGTGTGCCAGGGACCCCATGTCGTCCTGTGGAGCCTCTCCTGTGCCCCCGTGATTTTCCTCCTCGCCTTCATCACTTCCTTCTACTACGGCACTCTGACCTGGTACAATGTCTTCCTGGTGTACAATGAGGAGCGGACGTTCTGGCACAAGATTACAATATGCCCGTTCCTCATCATCTTCTACCCCATGCTCATCATGCCCATGGCACTGTCTCTGGCTCTGTACTCCGCCGTGGTGCAGGTGTCCTGGGCCTTCAGCGAGTGGTGGCAAGATGTGAGAGACCTGGAGAAAGGCTTCTGCGGCTGGGCCTGTGGGAAGCTGGGACTGGAGGACTGTTCCCCCTATAGCATAGTGGAGCTGCTTGACTCCGACACCGTTTGTGGCACTCTGCAGAGCAAGGCCCCCAGTGAACTCGCCCAGACGTCCTCAGTGTGATTGGCGCTGAGGTCCAAGGCACATGTTGGTGTAGACCTAAGTCCGAGTGATATGACAAACATGCTAGAACGTTTGAGTCAGTCACAGGAAATCACTTGAAAGCTGTTTACTTTTCTGTAAATGAAAACCTACCAAACACTGCCTAAATTATCCTGAAATGCTGAACTGTAATTTATTTAAACATTACTGGATCCAGATATAAACGATCCCCTTTAGCATGGGAGTGGTAATGTAACTCTTGGTAGAAGAGTTATCCTCCAATCACTGAATCCTGCTCATGACCTTTTGATACACGTAGGCCTTGGTGCTTCCTGTAGTGAAGTTTAGATAAACTGGCGGTGGACACAGATGCACACGGTGTTTGAGGCCTGGAAGTCAAACTAAGTTTCACTTCATCTGTAAATATCTGTAATTAAGTGTGATCACTGAGTTGTGCACTGGCATCAAAATGAAGATGCATTTCAAAGGCGACGCTGTCTCGTATGCGAAGCCATCATACTCACTCTGTGATGTTGTAGTTGACGTTAGGCTGGATTACCAACTGGGAAAAGTTGGCAACTGCCCCAAGGGATCTGATTGTGAATATACACCTTTGAGCACAATATTGACTGAAACAATATAAGCACCTTAAAATGGGTAATGTCTTGTGAAGCGGTTCTGTGTCAGCATATCGTTTTAAGGATAAGGATGGCGTTACTTTATATTTTTCCCATAAACAGTATCAACAACGTGCCTCTTTGATGTGTTTTAAATATTTTTCGGAGAACAATGGAAGTGTATGGCTCAGAGAAATAAACTACATCAGGCTTTGGGCTCCACGGTAATTACATGTTGGAAGCATTAATCCAGTGTTGATTTTTCATGGGTTTTGTTGAAATTAAGAAAAATATAGAATATTACCAGCCTTATCCTTTAATAACTGTATTATTCTGGATGATATTGTGCTTATGTTGCATATTCCTGAAATGAATTGTGTTTCATCATGAAGTACACCAGCATATGAGTACTTGTTGGTGTCTGTGCATCTAAGCTTGTTACAATCAAGCGGCCATGTGTTGCTGCCGTGTGTTCTGTACTTGATCTGTATATGTAGGTGACAGAGTTCATGAAGAGAGGGGTTAATAGGGGCCCGTGGCAGGCTAATCCAGCCATGATTCGAAGCCATATTCAGGACAAGGGAAACATTTCTTTGGTGAAGTAACATTTTTCATTGTCTTCTAAGGCTCCATCAACACAGATGTTTGTGATCTGTATGTACTTGTGTTTTTCTCACAATCTTGTTTCACACGTGAGCAAAATGAAGTTCACTCTAATTTTCCACCTGTAAGTTCCTGTTACATTTCCACACAGTCATATTTTAAATGTTGATTTAAGTTATTTTTTAAATATTTAAGTCTAGTACACTTCCTGAACTTTGTTCTAGCTAGGTGTTTTATACTCTGGTTTTTGAAGTAAATGTGTTGCAAACAGCTCTCATGCACTGGTTGAAATGCATAGCTGGTTTAAGTAGATCCGATTAAATATTTGATCATTCTGATGTTTTTGATCAGACCTGACTGGGTGGGTCAGTGGTTGTGGATTGAGTCTGTGTTCCACATTACATGTTGTGAAACAGGATGCAAAGTAAAGAAATACACAAATGAAATAAAGTGTTATGTCATTACATTACAACTGTGTGAACATTTTAAAATCTAAATTGTGGAAAACAAAACCAGCAGGTTAATGTTTTCTGGTGTGGTTCATTATGTCTTAGAAAAGCATACATCCCAGCATGGTGCAAATAGATGCAGATGGCTTTCTAGGGTTTGGGAGATCTGATTATTGGCCCCCTGGTGTTGCACTGGGATGCTTACTGAAGAAAATCCATATGCCGCAAAACAGTAGGCTATAGCACTGCCAGGGTCGATACGTATTTATAAACTTGTATTGGCCTGTTTTATAGTCTAATTTTGAAACAATTTAAGGTTAAAACACTGAACACAGACGATGGGTCAAAACCTAAAAAATGTGCCAGGGCCATGGCAACTATATGATTGAGGACAGCAAGTGTGTCCTCTATATTTCTCTCTGGACATTTTTTTTTTTTTTGTATTTTTTCTTTTGTGGAGAATTAAGTGTGGAGAAGGTTGTATTTAGAACTATATGAAGAGAAATACAACTTTTAGAAAATACAATTATGAACAATCTAGTTATTAAATATTCTACATTTGATTGAGAGTGAGCAGACTGAGTATTTTAGTATTATTTATGTTTGTTTGTATTTTTATAACTTGTATTTATTTATTTATTATGTATTTATTTATCATGGCATTTTACCTACATATTTCTGGATTCCTGGCTACAGCCATGAAATTGGCCACCAGTCGACTTGATTTAGATAAAAGCACAGACTAAAGCGCACCCTTAAATTGTGCACAGCGCCATATGAAGCGCTGGAGGGCGTTTGACCTACATCTCATCATTACGTCACATTGCATTGACTCGTCTCGAGCTCAAGAACACCGCAACTGACACTATCACAGACTGATGCAGGGCTGGTATTTTTCGTTAAACAGGTATACACACATTTATGATAAGCACCCAACATTAAGAGACCGTGTGGTGCTCTGTAAAATTAATGCGGAACAATTACCTTCTGGAAACCGGAACGACATTCTTGTTTCTACCGTTCACAGTTTCTCGTCGGAGCCATAATACAGTAACGCGCAGACTTAGGAAGAGGGAAAAAAAGAAGATGGCAGGTGCCAAAGTAAGTTACTTTCTTTCACGTTTCTTAACGAACTTAACGACTCTTTTGTCCAGTATGTGAGCTTATGTTTGCTGTGTTGAATGGGCAGTTTACAAATGTTGGAAACAAATATATCTTCAGACATTAAACGTTGGCGACATGTTGAGACATGTTAAGACACGCCCCCCATTGAATGTATACGGAACATGATACATCTGTATTGTTTTTAACAGTATGAGAACAATTAGGTGCCTTAAATAATACATTTTGAAAAATGAAAAAATGGATTGTTATTTTTTTTTTGTAGTCAGCATTGGTGTTGTGTATGGACGTTGGGTTCTCCATGTCCAACTCTGCTCCGGGTGAAGAGCCTCCTTTTGAACTTGCCAAAAAAGTTATCCAGAAGTTTGTGCAGCGCCAGGTAAACTTCGACCACACATTGAAATCTATCTTTTAGGATCTCTGTAATCTTTGACACACACTGAAGACAAAATGCCTTTTTGACAGGTTTTTGCAGAGACCAAGGATGAACTGGCTTTAGTTCTGTTTGGCACAGACTCCACCAAGAACTCACTGGCGAAAGACGGCCAGTACCAGAACATCACTGTGCATCGTCACCTCATGATGCCCGACTTCGAGCTTCTAGAGGAAATAGAGAATCAGATCCATCCAGAGAGTCAGCAGGCTGATTGTATCCCTTTGCTTACTTCCTTAAAAATACAGTTGTCCAGTTAACATTGCGGGTATAGACGTATAAAGGCTACATCTAATAGTACTAAAGGTTTTAAGTTACTTGTTTTGACGTGTTTAATTTCCTGGATAAGCCAAAACAGACACCCCTGGTATGTTATTTGAACCATTAACAATTTCTTAATTGTTTTCCCAAAAACTGTATTATATAACAATATACATTATATTTATATTTTGATATGAATTCACATGTACTGTGATAGAGGCTGTGCAACATGAAGGGCTTTCCTGTCACACTAATTTGTAATAAGACAGGTAGCTCCTCAGTAAACCTCTTTCTCTGCATACATTTCTATTCATCAAAGCTTACAGGGTTCATACCGTCAGGCTAAGTGTAGTGTATTGTGCTGTTTACTCTGACTGATATCCAAAAGCATAAACTAATTTATAGTGATATCAGATATACTAGAAAGTAACAACATTGATTAAAAAGTAAGCAAACACGCAGATCTCAAACAAAGATGCTCATGTTTCAGCCAAAGTCTCACCAATCAGAGCTACTCTTTTTGTTTGTGAAGCTGTAACCAACAAATGTTTAAAATCAAATATTCGCAAAATATTACAATAACGCAGGCAATTCTATGCGAGTTGTGACTCGCACAGAGACGAAACACTTTGACTTTATTCATGCATCCTGTTTGTGAACAGCCCCGTTATCCTCGATGATGTGTGAGAATGTGTTTCCTCCTTAACTCCCGTTCAACAGGGCTGGATGCTCTTGTTGTGTGCATGGATCTCCTTAAGACAGAAACACAGTAAGGAGCTGCCTGTATCGCACACATGATTCTCACGATTAACAGAAAGAAAGAAAGAAAGATGTCCATGCACTTAAATGTTAATTATTGTATTGTCTTTGACATTGTGTTTGGGGTTTCTTTTCAGGGGGAAGAGGTGTGATCGTCTCAGCATTTCCCTCCTGACTGACCTCAACACTCAGACCAGCTCAGAGCAGCTGGACGTCATCATTGAAAACCTGGAACAAGCTGACATCACTCTGCAGTTTTTGTAAGCTTCAAACACGTTCACTATGTGTCATTTTAAAGCACACATGATACAGAAGCTCCACATATTTTCCCAGTAAAGTCATAGAATAATCAAACCTACAATGTTAAATGGGTCTCTTGTAAAGCACATTGAGTGTACTCATTCCTATGTGTGCTTCCTTCCACCAAAACCAATGTCAGCTTGCCTTTCCTTGCGGAGGAGGATGAAGAGGGTGGAGGAGATCCGGACGGAGGAAGCGGTGGTCACCCGGGCGCAGGCAAAGGTCTGTCCGGGGAGCAGCAGAGCGGCCTCGACATGGTGAAACACATCAGTCGGAGCCTCGATGAGGAGGACAGCCTGGATCAAATTTACTCCTTCAGGTTTATTTCTTATGCCTTAACTTCTTTCTTCTTTACGTGTGTGTTTCTGTCTGAATCACATGGTGCTTTTTACGCCTAAAAGTAATGAATACTGTTATTGGATGATTTTTGCTTTCCCCTGTGCTTCACACGCGCTGTAGGAATGCGATTGAGCAGCTGTGCATGTTTAAGCGTGTCGAGAAGAGGCCGATGGCCTGGCCCTGTCAGCTGACCATCGGCAGCTGTCTGCCCATCCGTATCGTTGGATACAAAGCAGTAAGTTTACTGTGAAGTACGCTGGATGAATACACGACATGCTTAATACAAATATACATTACGTTTGTAGAGCCCGGCGCCGCAGTTGCTCTCCACCGACTGCAAGACCCAGTGCATGATGGGAAACGCCTGGCTGTCGCTTGGTCAAACAGCTGATTGGCTCTCAGTTTCAACAACACGTCTTTTTAGAAAATCCTAATTTTCTGTAGGCTATATTAAGTCTATTGTTGTGTAATGAGGGTTTTAATAGCTCCACAAACATATTGTGTGGTTGATAGTAACAATAATACAGATTATTTATATAAAACTTATCAAAACAAGTATTAATTACAAAGTGCTTTTCAAGGTGGACATAAATTGAATTCAATACCACACACACATTTCGTTCAGTTTACAAAGAATTACGAATGTAGTCTGGAAACTACAAGTTGCCTACAGATTGGATCTAACAGTCTGTAAATATTTATGTGACTTCTTTGAAGGCTTTGTCACCAACACCCACTTTACAGTCGAACGAGCCTCATGTTAAACCAACGGCGCCTACGCTTCCGCAGCGGCGCCGTGGGTCGGGATGACGTTATCAGCGCTTCATGAGCGCAGAGCGGTCGTGATTAGCTAGCCAGTGGGTAACACACACACACACACACACAGGGACTCGCATGCATCCAGACTGGCTACATAAACAAAGCACAGAGAAACTCAGATTGCAACACACACACACACACACACACACACACACACACACACACACACAGTGGGAGTGAGACTTTCTTCTCTGCTTCCAGGTGACAGAGGAGAAACTTAAGAAAACATGGACCACAGTTGATGCTCAAACCAACAAGATGGACGACGTGAAGAGAGAGACTGTCTATTGTCTGGATGATGACAATGAGACAGAGGTGCAAAAGGATGATACCATCCAAGGTGAGCAAATTGTATGAGATTAGATTACTCAATGTTCTAATTGTCACTTAATAACACTCTAATATAATATTTTGTGTCCACAGGTTTTCGTTATGGAAGTGATATCGTTCCCTTCTCCAAAGTAGATCAAGAACAGATGAAATACAAGCACGATGGGAAGTGCTTTGCTGTTCTTGGCTTCGCCAAACAGAACTCGGTATTCTATATATTCTATGCTAGAGTGATGTAAAACAAACCTAAACCTTTCCAGACTGCGCTGGTTACTTTATTCACCTACTGTTTCTTTATACCTGCAGGTACGTCGCCATCAGTTCATGGGGACTCAAACAATCAAGGTGTTTCCTGCCAAGGATGATGAGGTGAGGGTGGAGAGACCCGCGGTTGCTGGTGACTCCACGTTGATGCTGACCTGTTTCTGTCTCTACTGTTCCGTCTGAGCAGCATGCAGGAGTTGCGCTGTCCGCTCTCATCCGGGCGTTAGATGAACTCAACATGGTGGCCATTGTACGTTACGCCTATGACCGGCGCTGCAACCCTCAAGTAGGAGCAGCCTTCCCCTGCGTCAAGAGGAACTATGAGGTGAGATCAGACAACTAAACATGCTGTTTTTGGTATATTTAAAGGGCCAGTGTGTCGGATTTAGCAGCATCTACCCCTAATCGCACACCTCCCTTTCCAAGACTGAATAAATATAGATCCCCCTAAATCCGACACAACCTTTTACTGTGTCTGTGTCAAGTAGCACAGAGTTAATGATCTGTCTCTCACCCTCAATAGTGTCTGATCTACGTCCAGCTGCCCTTCATGGAAGACCTCAGGCAGTTTACGTTTCCTTCTCTTGAAAACAACAAAAAGTTCACTGCGTCAGGTACAAAACACACATTCATGTTTAACTGACTGCAGATTGGAGCTTTCCGATCATCACAGCAGCAGCTACAATATTTCGACCCGCAGGTGTGAACATGACGCCCCTTTCGGCGAAAGTTCTGAACTAATGTCACCAATGCTGTGTGTGTAAATCCTTCAAAGAGAAGAGATGGAGGACTGGACTTTTGTGCGTTATGTGATTCCTCTAGACACGCAGCTGTCGGCTGTGGACTCCCTCATTGACTCCATGATGTTAGAAGAGGATGATAATGGAGAGAAAAAGGACATGTTCAAGGTCCACGACATTCCCAACCCTTCCTTCCAGAGGCACTTCCAGGTACTGCAGTTTGTATGTGAGAGATACAGTACTTCTGTTACTTATTCTGAGTTGAGGCGACAGGAGTGTCATTTTTTTAATGTCAGAAAAAAATCAACTTTTAAATAATCTGTCTTGACTCGAGCTTCACCAGCTAGCGGCTGTTCATATTCAGTCCTCAGTCCTCGGTCTGTCTCACCCGACCTTTGCCTCAGTGTCTGCATCATCGGGCAGTGAGCCCCGACACCCCTCTTCCCCCCATGGAGCCGTGGCTGAAGGCTGCTCTTGAACGCCCCGATGTCGTCACTGAACGTTGCCAGGGTCCACTCGAGGAGCTGAAGAAGAAGTTTCCTCTCACGGAAGTGGAGAAGAAAAAGAAGCCAAAGACGAGTGCACAGATCTTTGGCAAGGAGTGAGTTTGGTTTAGTGTGGCGGTTGGTCCCTGAACGTTACACACAGGACTGTTAGTCACGTCGTGTCCAAAATATTCATTTGGGAGATTGTGTAAAAGAATTTGGAATGTTTATTATCTGACAGTAGTGTTTAATACATGTCAGAATGGAGTCTTTACTGTTTAGTATCGCCTGTGACCTCTTTGCCATTTACAGCTCTGAGGAGCCAGATGCCAAGAAGGCAAAAGGAGACGAAGAGGAGGAGGACTACAGCTTTGCTGACATTGCCGAAGGCTCTGTTACTTCGGTGAGAATCAGGGGAGACGGGTTGCATAACAATCCTAGAGCGAGAGAGAACCACAAAAAAAGTACTTCACCACTTGTTTTAACAGGCATACTTTTCCATTTCACCTCCGTCCTCACAAATGTAAAACTCTCAACCAGGTGGGAAGCGTGGATCCAGCCAAAGACTTCCGGACTCTCATCAAGAAGAAGAGTCTTCTGTTCGGAGAGGGTGAGGTCCAGCTTTTTCTTGTGTCTCTGTTTATATTATAAAACACGGTGACTCATGTTCAGCCCTTGTAAATTGAGTTTCTCTCTTTGTTTGCTTGCTGTGACACCCGTGTCCTTCCCACAGTCTGTCAGCAGCTGACTCGCAGGATAGAGCAGTTGCTTGGCAACAAGGACACACAGTACTACATGAAGAGCATCACCTGTATCCAGGCTTTCAGAGAGCAGTCGGTTAAGGTAAATAAACATTCGCTATCTGTCGTTCGTGCAAATGCAATTACGAGGAGATGGTTTCTGTTCCAGACGTCTGTGACATTATCAGAACGCATAGTTTTGGTTTTGCTCCGGAGATTATGAGTCAGTTTGAGAAGATTGCGAGTCTGTTTAATTCCCCGCGGCTTGAACCGAGGCCAGTGCTTGTGTGCTTATGTTGTCTGTGTGTAGGAGTTAGCTTTTAGGAGACTCGTAAAACGGATTTTTGATTTGTTTGTTTGTTTAATTTGTTTCATATTTTTCGTATATTCAGCTGGGGGATGCCAATCTGTACAACGGTTACCTCCAGTCCCTGAAGAGAAGCATCCCAAACAGAGGGCTGGAGGTCTTCTGGGACCTGCTTGTTCAAGGTACGATAAGCCTCTTTACCCGCGGCTGCAGGATTTCATCCAAATCATTTCTCCCTTGAGAGGAGAATTTCCACATCATTTCCCTGGGTGCCAAAAAAATAAGTAAATAATGTGGGAGCTGATAGATGCTTTAAAATGCGCTGCGGCCTGAATCACGAGTCTGCTTAAAGGCGTTTATCGACTTATTTCTTGCTGTTTGATTGACAGATACCATAACACTTATCAGCAAGGACGAGGTTGAAGGAAGCACTGTATCCAAAAGCGATGCTAATCAGGTGACTCCCCTATTTAAACCACTGTGAGCTGTTAAAGAAACGGGGAATGTTTTACCTATTTGGAATGAAGAATGTACTTCTACTGACTGAAGCATATTCTGTCCTCAGTTTCTGGTTACTGAGGAGAAGAAAGAGGAGGCGGCTGCACCGTCTGCTGCAGACACTGGAGATGTTGATGACTTGGCAAGTGTGATTTCCTTCATTCTGACCTTTTTCAGCTTTTAAATATTTAACTGCAGTTGCCAAACCTCGTGTTGAGACCTTTTCCTGTATTTTTAGGACGGCCTATTGAGACCTTTCATACAAACGCTCCAGTCTCACATCTTGTTTTTTTCTCTCTTCCCATGCAGCTGGACCTGATGTAACAGTGGGAGCATCTGCAGCGAGAAACGAGAAGAACGAAATCATTCAGCTCCACCGGACCAAAACTTATTCAGCCGTCCATTGTTCTGCCTCCCACTTTGGGATCCATGACACTCCTAACTGACACTGAAATACTTTTCTCTAGTACTGTGTGTTGACTGCTTCAGATGTGTTTTGTCTTAAATGTCAAAACAATTTGAAATAATCCTGTTTTAATTCCATGGGGATTTTCAGTAATGTTGGACGAGTGAGTGCTTTACATTTTAAGATTCATGTGCATGACAAATCCTTTGTTTACACAAGACATCACTGCCTTGTCCAAGAAACTGCAGGTTTATTATCTTAAAGCTTAATGCTCGACTTGTACTTTGATTTGTAGATGAATACAGTTTTCCCCACACACAATGCCTTGGTGTCATTTGCAAATTGTACAGTGCAAAGTAGAATCATAGTAGACCGGTATCTCATGTTTACAATGCTGGATTAACAGCAGTGTGACCCAGTATGACGTCCACATCCATGTGGTCTTCCTTTAACACACCCACTGGATGAAACGGTCAAATAAACTGGACAGGGACAGATCAGACAAGTCTTTTCCTTTGAAGATGGCGTCCTTGTCATCCATGGCCAGCTTCATGAGGACTTTTTGGTCAACGTCACTTCTTGTGGCTATCACCGTGGAAACGACCTGTGCCCCGCGCATGGCACTCACAGCCTCGTCCAGGTCGTTGCTCTCAGTGATGCCGTCTGTGATGAAAACGAATGAAACCTCCGCGTTGCGTCTCGTCCGGCGAGCATTTCCTTTACCTAAGATGGTGTCGATGGTGTAAAGGATGGCAGACCCCACGCTCGAAGAAGAGTCGAGATAAGGCAAGCGTGCAATGCCGTCGGCGATGGCGGCAGGGTTGTGTGTGAGAGCAAAGGCCACGTGGTTCTCTGTTGCCTTGCCAAATTCTATCAATGCCAAGCGGGCTCGCATACGATCAGTCTTGTTGTTGGCCAGTGTCAGCCTGTCTGCCACCTTCTGCACAAATGCACGGACGTGCCGGAAATTCTCCAACCCAAGACGCTCCGAGCCGTCGAGCAGAAATACCAAATCCACCGGCCGCTGGACACACAAAGCTACAGCAGGCTCTGTAATGAAAGGAACCGAATCAATCACTGAGCTGCACGCCAATGTGCCATTGAACAAGTCACCCGGGCGTGAACAACACCTACCACGTTTACAGGGGAGATCAGGGCACACAATCACAGGGTCTGGAAGGGGAAATCAAACGGACAAGAGTTAGAGAACTGGTCAGAAGTCCCAGTGTTGATGTACTACTGGTCCAGGCTCACCAGGACAGAGAGCCGTCTCCATCTCCTGTATCATCTTCTCAGCCACCAAGTCTACGTAACGCTTCATCCCAGTGACGCGCTCCTTCTTGTTGCACGCGATCGACACCAGGATCTCGTCATCTTGTTCCTTTTCAAACATATCACCGACCCCGATGGCGTTCACCACCACATCGTTGTTGCAAAGGTACTGGAGCAAATCCTCATCATCACGTGGGTCATAGCGGCCGTCTGTGATCACCACCACGGACACTTTGGCTTGGGCTCTCCTGCCGTCCCTGATGAGGTGATCGTAGGCGAACTTGAGAGCTGAGGGTGTGAAGGTGCCCCCGGCTATCCACTGTAGCTTCTTCACCGCCATTTTAAAGGCAGACATGGAGTTGACGTTTGGGTCATTGAGACGAATGGCCTCAAAGGTCCCGTTGTGACTGAACTGAACAACTCCGACTCTTGTGCCTGGAAGAGGTAGACATGTCAAGGGGGGCAGATGAGGCTGGCCTTACTCTATAAGTCATTACTGTAAACAAATCCCACAAAAATACCAAAACCAAAAATTCCATTGTGTCTGTCTCTCCATACTTTAATCGAAAGCTTTAATCTAAAAAAAAAAAAATGGGTCACAATTTTTTTAAATAAATTTTATAAATGATTATAAATGATTTAGTAATTCAAACAAGTGTAAATTGTGCGTTTGTCTGTGACTACGTTCAGTCACGTATTCGTACAAACATGGTGCTGCGGTGAGTCTTTTTAAATGGCAGTAGGTGTCCATGGATCATGTGTTTTTTCGTCGTGTTTATTACTTGGAGTTCGACCGCACAGATGAATAAGCTAAAGCATGATTGGGTTGTACAGGAAATACTTCTCCGTATCATAAATTATTTGTTGGTTTTGGTCTTTACATTGGATTTGTTGAAAGTAAGAAATACAAAATATTGCCAACCTTATTCACAAGTGTGTAAATCAAAAACATTGCTGATGTTTTGGCTTAAACAGTGTTGTGAGGGCCTGTCTCGATATTTTGGCTCTAACTGTATATTCAGTGGTGGATTGAGTGATTCACTTTTTGGAAACAGTTCATCTCTTATGGCAACCTCTGCTTCTTGTCACTTGAAACTGTGTCTGCAAAAGGATTTGCAGGGATGTCTGGGCTGCGTTTTGACCGTACCGGTTGATGACGCAGGGTCGCTGGCCATAGATCCCAACCGGTTGATGGTGTTGACAACAAAGTTCTTTTCCAGGGTGAAGTTTGTCAGCCCAACACTCTCTGAGCTATCAATTACAAATACAATGTCCAGAGCTCCACAGTGCTTCTCACAGTCTGAGACAAAAGAACAAGAACTGGATCAGTATGCTGAAAGACAATAAACAATGAAGCTGTGTTTGACCGGTGATATTTACCACAACAACCACACGTCTCCCTGATGTAAGTCATGACATCGCAGTCCTGCAGTCACGGGTGTGCATGTTAGAAGTAATACAACCAAGGAAATAGAATTACTATGTAGTATTTTTCAAAACTATACTGCTTTATGAAGTTGACTCACATTGAGCCCAGGATCGCCCACTGGTCCTGGGTCCCCCTGCACACAGACACACACACACACACACACACACACACACACACACACACACACACACACACACAAAGAGAGGGCAATGCAATTGGATCTCAAATTTGCACGCAGAGCCAAGTCATTATCTGAGTGGTTGAGCTGTTGCTTACGTCAGATCCAGGATTTCCTCTTGTTCCTCGCCCTCCTGGCTCACCCGGCTGACCCTCTGTCCCCTGAACAGAAAACAACAGAAAACATTTTTCAGTGGAAGTGTTTCTGCATAAAGTTGCATTTCTGTGGAAGTAACATTTTCATTGATGTCTGCATCTGTTGAACCCCAATGTGTTCCGCAGAAGGCAAGCAGAACATTGATTATTAAACAACATGGATGTTAAGTGCTGATGATGGTTTACAGTGAGGTCTGTTTCAGGACATTGTTTTTGGAAATACATGTTGCCATTGAGCATTCAAATTCAATGCTGTGTTCACCAAACTTCATCCACTTTTATTGATTGTGACAGATACCTAAAAGCTTGGATAAATCAAAGATATCTGCATGGATAGATATTATTACTGAGCAGCATACACAGCATTCATTTTTTAGGTATTCTCTGCACATCATGAACACCAATTGGTGTTTCGTTAATCTACGATATCTGGTCAAAACACAGGTTGACACCCAAATTGCACTTCAGCCATTTTCTTATTTAACTTACAGCCTCTCCTGGTTGTCCGTTATTTCCAGCTTCTCCTTTGGCACCACATTCACCTCTGCCCCCCCGGGTTCCTCTTCTACCTGGATCACCTCTGTCTCCCTGGAACGAGCACAGTTACTTTGGACCAGAGTATGCAACATATGCAGGAATTTTGTGAGGTAGAAAGGAAACCGTACGGTGGATCCTCTCCGTCCGGGATAGTTGAATCCTGGTCTTCCATTGTCACCCTTTAAATGAAAACAACAAAATCACAACAATCACTAAATGTTCGAGCATTTTACGTGATGAAAGTGATGGACAGAAACTTTTTACCCACTTTTGGTCCAGGTGGCCCAGAGTCTCCCCTTCGTCCAGGATCCCCAGGATTTCCCATGGTGCCCTGCAACCACAGAAGAAACTCAATAAAAGTTTCATTATCAACTGTGTATTTCACACAAATATTTAGTTAAGAATATACAGTTATTATGGTGTTATTAACGACACACATTTCCTCCGAGGCCCCCTGTTTCTCCTGGCTGACCCCTCGGTCCCGGCAGTCCTTGATCTCCCTGGACGGGAAAATATGAGGGAAAACAAGATTACTAGACATGGCCTTCACTCCAGCCCACGTACACTGACTTATTCTGGCTGATTGGAATTCGGCAATGCACAGTACTGGACAACTCAAAAGAAATAGCTTTCTTTTGCAGTACAACGTCCCTGGAAGATGTGTTCTTATGATAACAAGCTCAACTCAGGCTATCTTGGCAGCAGACCCAGTACATGAAGGCGAATCTAAAGACGACTTGCTGAATTCTTAGGAAGCTGCTGAGTCATCCCTCTGCCAAAATCCACCCACAACATGATCCCCTCACCTTTGCGCCATTGAGTCCGTTTTCTCCGGGCCGGCCTCTGCCTCCCTGTGGCCCTAGTTCTCCCTAGAAAATAAATGAGTGTGTCAAGATTTGCATCACACCATTAATCATCAACCGATGTATACAAAACACAACAGTAATGCAACAATTTGGGCGTAATTATCCAGAGAATCTGATTAAGAAATGGCCAATAGCAACACAGAGCCGAGTCAGGCTCGGCAAGGAAGTGATTCTGATCTTTCTCTGGAAGATTAAATCCCTGCAGAGGGATTTGAAACTCGTGGGACTCATCTCTCTCGTGGTAAATTCTCTTGTGAGGTCAACCGAGTCCACTATTTGTTAGCGTTTCACAATAAGTTGTTATTTGGCTCTCAGATCCTCAGCAATAGCTCTCTTTCACGTCGTGTTATTCTCAGCATGTTTTTTTTAAAGCACATTACACGAAGTTGAGTCATATTTCTGTAGAACTATATTGTCTGCAGCTTTGCCAGGTTGTTCTTTAAAAAGTTTGCTGGACTTACATTCGCTCCTTTTAGCCCATCAGAACCTTGTCCTCCCTTTGCTCCTGGGTCTCCTCTCCTTCCCTGTTAATATTCATTTAATGATAATTTATAACAAACTATGGCAATTTTTATTTGTTTTAAATAGAAGTGTTTGAGATACCCCTTCGCCTCTTTGTCCAGGTCCGCCAGGAATTCCCTACAAGAGCAAATAGAATTGAGTCAGCTTTGTAACTTACTCACAGTAATACATAGCAGAAGTAATTATAATGAAAATAAATGTTGTTCCGTACCAGACGACCCTTTGTTCCCGGTGGCCCTTGATTTCCAGGATTTCCTTCTTCACCCTAATGAACGGAGATTTTTGATTTTGTTTTTCAGCAAAGTCAGCAAAATCTTCATTTTCGAACAATGTTTTCCGTTGCGTTTAATTTAAAGTTTACCTTTGGTCCTTGGTCACCCTGAAAGCCGGGGGGACCCGACTTTCCAGGAAGGCCTGAGTCTCCCTAAACAAACAAATCACATTATCTCCTGCACATTTGAGACGTCTGAACGTCTACGGAGCACATCAAATGATGAAACATTTCACTTTTCTTGGTTTAGATCTATTCTGTTGTGAAAATTCTGACCTTCTGAAGTCGGATCCTCTGAGATCCAATAACAATATATTCAAAAATCTTTCACTCTGAACCAAATGACCAAAATACCATCAACAAAGTGACATCCCTTGAGCTCGAGCATGGCTAATGGAAAGTAATATCGATATAAAAGTTTTAGGAAGGGGACTATTGTTAGCCACAGTGGCGGTGTCTGTTGATCTGTCTTTCACTTTGCTCCAAACTGAAATATCTCAGCAACTACTGAAGCATTTGCTGTACAATCGTGTGCAGACATTCATGATTCCTAGAGGATGAATCCTACTGACTTTGGTGATCCTCTAACTTTTCCTCTAGCGCCACCAGTTAGTTAACATTTATGTTTTTGAGTGAAATGTCTCAAAAATGGATTTCTATTTGGTTCAGACATTCATGTCTCCCTCAGTAATACCGTCGGGAAGCCTTTCATTTTTCCTCTAGTGCCATCAAAGATTTCATTTTGTTGAATACTTTATGACTAAATGCCTGTAAAATGACATCCCCATCAGCCTCAGCTGTACTTTTTGTTTGGTGTCAGCAAATATTAGCATACACGCTAAACAAAGATGGTAAATAAACATTCTGCCTGCGTGTCATTGTGAGCATGTTAAGCATTGGCAAAAAGCACAGCTGTGCCTAAGTACAGCCTCACAGAGCAGCTAGCATGGCTGTTGTCTCTTAGGCTTGTTTTTAGAGAAAGATCCTAGTTTTGATGGAACACAGACCTTTCCTCCGTTGTCACCCGGTGTCCCAGTGTCACCAACATCTCCATTGTAACCATCTGGTCCCTTGTAGAGACATAAAACAGAAAGATGCAGTAAACCAGTAAACTAATCCTTATTATAGCTCTATGGCTGATGTAGAAATGAAGCCACATGAATCATTTCATCTCATAAATATGATTAAATAAGATGGTTAGAATAGCACTGGATCCACTAACGATCTTACCAGAGATACATTTTCTCACCTCGGTCAAAACATTTAACATTTCAACACGAGCACCTTGAGAGCATCATGTAAAGAAACATTTCATACAAGTACTAGACTTACCTCGTTACCTGGATCACCTTTGCAACCAGGAGCTCCAATTCGGCCGATTTTACCCTGAAGAGTTCCCAGAGACAATGATATCACATCGGTGTGCTGAACAGATTCAGAGTCACTGTGTATTGTACATTTTACTTTGTTGTATGAAGACTCACCTTTTGACCGTCGGTTCCATTCCTGCCAGTTACTCCTGCCACACCCTGAGTATTCGGACGTCAGTGAAGACAAAAAAGTGTCACGAAACAAACATCGACGGTGTCGGATGTCGTAGGATATAAAATATAAAATGTGTGCAAGTAAACATTAAAACTCTTATTTACCTTTGCGCCACCTGCTCCGAGTTCACCCTGACGAGATAGAGAACAGCCATCAGATTAACAGACTTTCATTTCATTTGACGGATGAAGTGAAACGCGGCGGTATAAAGATTTCTCTCACCTTGTCACCTTCCGAACCAGTCCCTCCCTATATCAGAGCACAGAAGCACACGTTACCGAGATAAAGGATGACAAATTAGTTAACTGTGAATGTGTGGCACACAAGACCATCAATCAGTGGGCCTCAGCAAACCTTCGGACCGGGTTGTCCGATTGGACCTTCAATGCCAGGATCACCCTGTAATATAATAAATCATATTCAGCATAACAATTATACAATCATGTTTTTTTTAACAGAATTTCAAAGGGTAATAATGTTGCTATCTTCGACCTACCTCTTTACCCTTTCCTCCGCTTGGCCCCGTATTACCTCTATCTCCTTTTGTACCCTAGAAATAAGAAGAAAGACCAAAAAACTAAATTGGTACAAGCAGAAATATACATAATTTACATTTTTCATTTTGTTTTTTGCTACTCACTTTTGGACCTCGAGGCCCTTTTGGTCCAGGGTTCCCAGGACTCTCCAGGCATTTTTCTTCATAACACTACATGATCAAACACGACAACAAAACCATATTAATTGTAGTAACACATGAAAACATAGAAAACAAGATATTTGGCACAATTTATATGAGCAGAACTGTATCCCCTTTTTAATGTCTGATCAAATAACATACATATAATAATAGTTAATTCCTCCTTACCTGTACAAAGGCTTGATGTTTCTGCAAAGAAAAAACAACTCTAAGTGAAAAGTGCCTCGTAATGATACTGTAAGTTAAATCTGAATTAGAATATTAGCATTCAAGGTAAGAAAGGAGGACGATTTCAGATCACCATAATTTTTATGATACGATCGATGGATTCAGTCTTTATTTCTGGTTTCCCATCAACGATGTCCACAACTAAGTAGTCATCACGGTACACTTGAGGGAGAGCGCCGGCTACATCCCTCATTCCTAATTCATCGATGCTCCTGGACGCTGCCACTGAGAAAATTTGTATCTTTTTAAGCACGGCCTTCTCTGCCATTTCCCGTATCCCTCCACATCGCTCCGCTGTCACATGCCCGTCAGTGATGACCACAGAGAAGAGGACGGCCTTCGTCCCTGAGTAGTGGTGGGTCATCTGGTGAGTCATTTCTTTGAGGGCGCAGTCGGTGTGGGTGCCTTTGCCTTGATATATGATCCCGTTGAGGTTCCTGATGAAGTTCTCCTTGGTTGTGAACGGACTGAAGACGTGCTGCGACTCAGAGAAGTTCAGGCCTCCTATGGACCAGGAGATCTGGATCTGGCCCATGTACTCCTCATCAACCAGCCTCTGGGCAAAGATCTTGGTGAACTCCATAACTTTTGTCACCAGGCTCCCAGGTGGGGACTCCTGTAAGGCGATGCTCTCTGAGGTGTCGAGGGTAAAAAACACTTTGACGGGACAGTCAATTATCCCAGCTGGAGGAGAGAACATTGACCAAAGTGTTAACATCTTTACTGTCGTTACAAATGTAACACATGCAGTGGTAAAAAGCAACAAAGTACATTTACTCAGGTGCCGTATTAAAGTACAGTTTTGAGGTAATCTTACTTTACTTGCGTATTTTCTATATTTGTCTACCCCCCTACATTACAGAGGGAAATATTGTATTTTTTTACACATGGATAAAGAGAACTAGACAAAGCGTCGGAGGCGGGGCCCCGTTCATTCCTATGAAAGTTGCTCAGTAGCACATGAAGCAAATACAAGTTCCACTACCGAGTAAAGAATTCAGATGAACAAAGGAAGGAAAATAACTCTAAATAAGGGCTGTTCAAGTGTTCGTACCGGGAAGTTGATTTACCTAAAATGAAATAATCCGCTGAATTACAGAAATCTCTTTCCAAAAGTAAGACTATGGGGAAAAGTATTTTTGGGCCACATGGCATCGCATGACGGACCCGAAATGTCTAATTCCACCGTTTCTACTTTTACTGAAGTCAAGAATCTGAATACCTCTTCCACCATTGAATATATAAAAAGGCCTAAATTCTTTAAAATAAATTCATATTCAGCTAAGCTCTAAAGAAATGAATGGAACTCACTCTTACAACCTTGAGGTCTGGGTGTTGGCTGGAGCGGAGGTGGAGTCGTATGTGGACCGTCGCCTCGCCCAGGTATCGGCCTCGGTCCACGAGGGGTCAGACCTTGAGGGATTGCAGCTTGGAGCATGCACAGAAACATGAACCCTGAAATCATCGCCATTTTTCCTGCAAAAAAAAAGAAGACAGAGAGGAGAGGACAGTTGTTGAAGGCTTACTTTTCACTCCAACGCGCCCTTTAAATGCAGGAAATAGCTGTCAAACAAGTGAGTCTTCACAGACGGCATCTACACAGAGCTTAGGAATGTTTATCGTTGTTTTAAACAATGTCTGTGAATAACCACGCACTGTTGAAAAGAAGGGCAATATTTAAATTTGTGGCTGGAATGGAAATCTTTTTAGTTGCATTTAACCACCTGTTTGATGAAACAGTCATCCACGCCGGGGGTTCACAAACTATGTCATGTCATGAATGATAGAACATGATAAAAGACATCAGAGGATCCAGATAAGATTTTGTTTAAGGAGGGCCCACGTCTAAAAAGGAGTTGTACTGTTTGAAAAACATAACGATGACAACAGACGGATACGATTTTATTGAGGGAACTCAAAGCCAGACAGCTGTGCTGTTGTACGGTGCTGGAATGTAAGTACATTTACTTAAGTGCTATTTTGAGGTACTTGTACTTATCTTGAGTTTTTCCTTTTAATGCTGCTTTATACTTCTACTCTACTACAACCCAGCGGGGAATATTGTATTCTACTTTTTTGCCCATTACATTTTTTCAAGGCTTAGTGTTGATTAAACTACCCAACACGATATAAAGTGGATCAAATTAGCTCCACTGGAACAGCAGCAGCATTAAAATGTAATAGCAACACCACAGTGTACAAATACTCTGTTACAAAAGTCATGCATTAAACCTTTAATTCAGTAAAAGTACAAAATCATTGACATCAACACACTTCAAGTACCAAAAGTAAAAGTACTCACAATGCAGAATGGCCCATTTCAGAATTATGTATATCATATCACTGGATTATAATTATTGATGCATTAATGTGAGGATCACTTTAATGTTGAAGCTGGTAAACGTGGGGGTCATTTTAATGAATCTGCTGGGTGGGCTGTGAACTTCCTCCCGGGGATCAATAGAGTGTTATCCTAATCTGGCACGATCATCATTTCTTTGTTAAATGTAATGAAGTATAAGATACAATATGTCCCTCTGAAATGTAGTGGAGTAGAAGTAAAAACGATCGTAAAATGAAAATAGTCAAGAAGAGTGCAACAACCCTTACAATTGGATTTACAGTACTTGAGTAAATGTTACTTTCCACCACTGCTGCTTATATATTAATGCATCAGTAATTGTGGTCCAATGCTATAATGCAGAATAACATAAAACTCTGCTTCTACTACTGTGCTACTTTTACTTATGATGAGTTGAGTACATGCTGCTGCGAATACTTACACTTTACTTTTTGGAATCAGGACTTTCACTTATAACAACGTATCTCCGACATCAGTGACCACTATCCTTAATTTATCTCTCTGTAAATTATTTTCTTCCAAAAACACCCTCAGCTGTGACGTGCGGTACATATCAACCAAAGACTAATTGCTTTATATTTTGAGTTGCGTATCTGGTCCGTGCTTTACACCTCACTAAGCCTTTAGAAAAGTTGAATTAAAGTGTACTCACCGCGGCGACAGTGCGGACAAAGTTCTTAATGAGCGATGCGACAATAAACTGTCGGGAAATTGAACCAGTTTCCAAAGAATGTAAACTACAGATAATCTTCTCAATCTGAGCTCCCATATCAGACGACTGGTCCAGGGTCAGCTCTTGGTCCGGGAGACGCCCAGTTTTAATCTCAATTGACGCAAGAGCGCGCTTGGTGCGCGCGTGCACGCGGAACGGAATTTCATTGGAGAGATGATGTTTAGATAGTCGGCCTGTGTTTGACATAGCTGCTGGAGACAAGAGAGACAGCACGGTGTCCAAAATGTTGGTGTAAATCTGGAAAATAAAGCAGCTTTAAATAAACACATGCTGCTGTGATGATCTATTTATCTGCCTGATTTGACAGAATAAAAGTGAGCCACAGACTGATTCTCTCCAAACAGCAGCAGCTTTATAAACACTTCAACACCACTGCTGCATATCCTTACATGGAGAGAGCCGCACAGGCTGCCGGTCTGTTTATACTGTAAGACTGCACAGCACCAGAGATGTCATGTTGGAATTTAACTGCTTCAACTATCCAAAAATTATAGTTTGTGAAATAATGATTTGATTAATTAATCCGTAGATTAAAAGAAAAATAATTCAATCAGCCTATTTTGATCGGTTTAAACATTTTTTCATGCAAAAATGTCGAAACACTCGCAGCTTCCAGTGTTTTTCTGTTTGGGTTTTGGATCGTGTGAAATATAACAAGCTATTTAAATACATCTCCTTAGGTTGTGGGGAATTGTACACATGGTATACATAAAGTACACGTATGTTGACTCAGGCAGTGAAGCCTAAGTGTAGTTTTCAGGGACTACTTCAGTATTCACATTTTGTGCACTTTTCTTGTGATGCATTGTTATAGACCAGCAGTGTATACAATAGTTAAAATCATGTAAACCAGCTAAAACATGGAAAAGGTATTTACACATCGCTGCATGAATATCCATCAATAGGAAATAGAACAAAAAGCTAAATATTACTCACAGAGCCTACATTTTGTACATACTTCTGTACTGTGAATAAAGGATTTATACGAGTATTTAATAAATAGTTTTACTCAAAAGTTCTCTGTGGAGTTTTCTTGTAAACGTTTGTTGTGTAACACCCTTCACCATGATGTCCTGCTGCTTTCTAGTAATCCTCTCAGAAAGATGCTTGAGATCGTTAAAGCCTGTTCTTGACCAGGTCACTGTCTCGTCCCAATAAAACACATGGGGAACGATAAAGCGTCTTCTCTGACAGCTAATGTTGGCCATTAGCCATCTTTTTCTTGGACAACCTTCTGTTTTTTTTACAATTGTCTTTTACCAGAGGTCTGGTATATATCAACATCACCGAGGTGTTTTTCCATAAAACACACACACACACACACACACACACACACACACACACACACACACACACACAGGTCCTCTGAATTTGATGGCACTGGAGAGCCTGCAGCATGAGCTTCGTTCTCACTGCCACGAGACATAAAATCAATTTTTCATTGTCTCCTGAAGGACATTTTCCTTTCAGACTCTGCAGATATATGATCACAACTGCCTGTCTTTTCATGCCCCCATGACATTCTTCTTTTTTTTAAACTATACATCAAGAGCAGAGACCTCAGCAGTAACTGTAGCGCACTCACTCAGTGGTCCCGATGATTGAAACTTTATGCGTCATTTAACTTTAGTAAGCAAGTTCAGATATGCTGTGGTGAAAATGTAATGTGAGGTAAACAGACCTACAATATCACTGCAAGTTTCCCCAACAGCTGACCAAGAAATCCTAGATAAATCAATTATGTTTTCATACTCGGATGTGTTACTGCTTCTTTTTAGCCGCTAAAGTCCATGATATTGGACTTCTCCACTAACACATGAATGAACAAAAAAAAGGCTAGAAAACTGAAATGTATCCAGTAAGATACCAGGAGCAAGGTAGCGGTATAGGCTTGGATAAAAAAGGGCATATAAGGATAGAGAACAGAGCTGACCCTCACATAAACCATTTGCTGTTTATTCAGTTCCGTCATCATGCACACTCATTTGTGGATGAAGCTAAATCCTCAAGGGAATGGTGAAATCTTCACCTTCAAAGGCAAAACAAAGAGAGGAAAATGTAGAAAATACACTGAAAAACATAAAAATATGTGGAAAACAGCAAGCGGGATTACTGACTAGAGCCCTGTCAAATCTGGAAATAATGGTATCGCTGATCCAGAGTTTGCTCAATAGAATTGCCCAGACACTGTAAACCTTTGTTGTTTACAAGGATTGGACATTTAGGGCGTGTGCCCTAGTTTAAGAGATGTATTTTAATCAAGTCACACACTGTACTCTGACACAGTGCGACAATCAGCAGGAATGCATGAGTGCACTAGGCGGTCTGTTTATCGACATTCAAAGGCATCGTGCTCAGGAAGTCCCTCATCAGTGGCTCAGCTAGAGAGATGCAGTGGTGCTGCTATTGACCTGCTCACAGAGGGCTGCTGCTGTTTATAGAGAACCATAGTGTGTGTGTGTGTGTGTGTGTGTGTGTGTGTGTGTGTGTGTGTGTGTGTGTGTGTGTAGGGTGGGGGTGCATCTGAAGAGATGCTGAGGTAGCAAATGAGCGATTAAGAGAGAGGCAGGCAATCTGAGCTGCTTTCTCCCGGGTAACACTCGTTTTAATGCCTACTCCATCCAGATTAACATTTACAGGTATACGAGCAGCTGTGCACCACGAGGAGCAGGAATAAGGAACAATGATGACCTCCTCAAAACAGAGCACTCAAATATCTTATACATTAATAAAGCAATGATGACTACATTTAACAAATAAAGGCCATTATCCTTTTAGCAGAACATATTCTAATTGTTAGTTGTGGAACCCATATATGTTTTATCAATGAACACCTTTAAACTTCAATATCAATACCACCACTAGGGATAAGAATACATTTTTTTATATCCTTGAAAAAGTCTGATATGTTGTATTTTTATAATGTATAAGACTGTCCATAATCAAAACACAATGCAAACATATTACAACTAAAAGTACTGTTTTAAGGGTGCAATATACATGATTCAGAAAATTCATATAGCAGCAAAAAACGAGCTGCTATGCTGTGCTTTTAGTGCATGCTCGTGCATGTGAGCATGCCCCACTAGGGCAGCTGCTCCGCATTGCGCTCAAACGGCAGTTACAGCTGATCCCGACCGACAGCGTGGTTGCGGCAGTGCCACCCTCCATATCCCCATCAGGTAAACCCTGTTAGGGTTGTCAGTGCTGCGTCATTGCTTTTCACTGTTAACGCTGTTAGCACTGTTATCTGCAAACTGCTGACTCAGCCGTTGCCATGTTGAAAGTCATTGAGAGGGAATCAATTTCTGAATTTTGTATTTCTGAATTTCTCTTGGGGTATTTAAGGAGGAAGTTCTTTAGTAAATGTACTTTGTTACTGATGCCTAAACTGTATCGTATCATTGTTTCACACAGACAAGCAAAACCCATTACAGTGAGCAGTATGGTGTTTGCAGAGACATGCCACTTGTCACGTAAAATTACTCTTAGCAAGACAATACATTCCAATTGTAGTTTGAACTGTACATTCATGTAGCAATACTAAGAGTTTCTTGCGTCCAGACCTGTAAATCACTGTCCACTCCACAAATGTTACCACTTAAGTGTAAATATAAAGCTGTTTTACTCAAAGTAGCCAGAGAGAGAGAGTAGTTCACTAATGGGCCACCAGGGGGAGAACACAAGCTACAAAAACATGTTACTGAGAATCATTTCTATTTCTGATCTTACAGATTTTTTTTTGACAAGTGAAGTACAGAATATTTTACATCTTTTCAATTGGTTCCTCGCGCGTAAAAGTCGATTCCCACTGAATCTCCTCTGTAGACTTCCTGTTTGGAGTTTCTTCCTGTGTGCGTGCAGGTTTCCTCCCAGTCTAAAAACATGCAGATGCATTAAACTAGAGCCTCTAAATTGCCCAGATGTTCTGTGACAATTAACTCAAAAGATTCTGCTTCAGGCATAGCCCCTGGCTCTGAACAGGTATAAGTCTGTATGGAAAAAGGATGGATTCAAAAGATGAAGAATCTGACCATAAGTGTTAAGGCTGCCTCTCGTGCAATTTCTCCGAGCATTATCACCGATCCTGGCCTCTTGATAACAACTGTCATTTCATTTCACCTCAACAAAAATTGCACATTTTCATTTTCAAAGGTATAGGAGAAGTAGCAGAGAGTGAATGCGGTGTATTCTGCCCGTCTGATTCCGCTTGAATAACACATTAGCTGTGCAATTTACCCTTCCAATGGTTCAGTCATGTATATGTCTGCAAAAATCATTTTCGGCTCAATTTTCTGCAGATGAAAGCAATGCTTATACAATGGTTATGGGTTTATGACACTGTAACCAGGAGGAATACATTCTGTCTGAAGTCACTGCTTTGTATGAATTTCAGATGTTCAGGCTCTGCAAAGAGCCTCAATTATTTCAGCAGAGATGTTAAAAGCTGTCACATTTGATAGAAAATCAAATTGATGAGTTTCATGAATTACTTTTTCTCATGTTTGCATCAAGTCAAAATTTACATAAATTTACAAACCGCAACGGTAGTTCTGCTTTGGCTTAGATTTTGTCTCATTTTATGTTCACATATTATTCACAATGGTAGAATAGTATTGAGAGGATCCACTGATTAAATGAAACCTGAGAACTATGAAGGGAAATAGAATGCACACCTTGAATTGTTAAAAACAGAGAAAGTTGAAAATACAGAGTTACAAGTGTGTCTTCATACTCCCTGCTCCAACATTAATTTGAACATGGAGTATGTCATTTCCAAAGCGTGCAGCTATGATCTCATGATTTGCAACTGAGCACAGTTAAATATTTAAACTGCTGGAGACGTACTACATATTAATTCTGACAGAAAGACTTAATTCCTGTGCGTTTGGTTGTTTTTTGGGTTTCATCAAAGCTACGTGTGTGCGCGTGTGAGTTCAAAGAGACAATTGTGCAGAGGACTGAGGAAAGCTGAATCATGATGAACTCTCTGCAACCTCCCAGCTCGTTGCAAGCTGGATCCATACAGCAGCTCCCACCCATTGATATCAGCACTTCATGGCTTAAATAATTCAGCAGAAAATCATGGTGCTATACCTGACTCTCTGCAGATACTGTACTCCTGGCATTTGATTATGATGAGGAACAGCAGCTGCAAGAAATAACACATCCACCAGGTAACCTGGAGATCAATTAGGAGGAACACTGAAGGCTAAACAGAAAGCAGGTAGTGCATTTCATGATTATGCTTTGTTTCCCTTCAATAAAGTTCATATTTATATTGATAAGACAAGATTACAGTGTACTGCTGCTTTGCATAGAAACCTACAGGAATAAAAAAAACAATTACATGACATTCAGCTCCTCATTCATATCAGCTGTTTTTTAAGCTTATGATTTGTTTTAATGTAACGCATGTTGGAAAAGCAGAGCATCTGAGGCAGAGCTCCTGAAAAATGTTTCACACTATGGAGTAATGGATGTTACAAGCATCAAGATGTTTTTTCAGGAGACTGCATCCGAATGAGGGACATAGAGTAATGCACAGTGTCTTCACACTGTCAGTCTGTTGAAGTTGTGGGGAGAAAATGGATAACATCAATAAGTCCGCCCCGCTATAGCATGTTTTTAACAGTGTTCTTTCCCTCCTACAACATGCTTTATAGATCTAGTGTCCCCTGGGATTAAACTGATCTTTCATGGACATGAAACAAGAGCTGTGGTGAAATATCAAAGAGCATATCTGAATCTGAGAGGCAAGAGATGAGCTTTGTGAGCCAAATGTGAACATGAATATGGGTCTAGTGGACTGCCAAGTGACACCACTGCTTCGGAGCAGAAACGTGTCTTCATGCGTGCAGATACTGGTAGAAGCAGTTCAGCAAACTAGCTGATGATCTGTCCTTCGTGTACTTCAACCCCATTGTTGTATGGATGGATGGTATACTGTAAAAGGCACCTCTTTGAGAAAAGAGGGCGCACAACATGTGTTCCGAAAAGAGCAAATGCATTCTCAAAACGCAACAAAATCACATCATGGTGTCGGGAAAGAAAATGATGGAACAAAAGTACTAAACAGTGCATCAAACAAGCATTGATTTAGGAAGGTAAAAATCGAAGAGAAGGTTTGTGAATTAGTTTATGCTGCCCGTTTACTGCTCCAGAGCTTGAGTTTAGTTGTTGTGACCCTTTTATACATTTCCCCAGCTTACACAGCAACTTCAATTCCTACTGTCTCTGCTTCTATTTTTTTTTACATATATTTGATTACTTATTGAGGTGGTCAACATGGATAATAAAGAAAAGCTGCAGTCCATCAAGTTAACATGCAGAGATATGTTATTTGTTTTTCATAATCTTCTCATGAACTACTGCACTTATTAAATAAGGAAAATGCTGACTGTGTCCCTTAATTGTCCCTGATTATCATTGCGATGGTGCAGAAGGTTTGAAGGTGTTCTATTGTAAAGATACAAATTTAGAGGAAGTTCTTTCGACCTTTTTTTTGACCATTGCTATGTAATACAGACAGATCAAAAAGAAAAGGGCGATAAGAATCTAAGCTCATAAATCATCTTATGAAGGATTTGGAGTTGTCAACCAGCATTCATTAATCAAACAGAGCTGGCCGAGGTGTCACCTGAGATGCGGTTAAAAGCGCTGAATCAATAGCAAGGGGACCTTTGAGCTTAGATTATCTTCACCATGCAAAGATGCATTGAACATCTCTGCACATTTTAATACATATTCAAATGTAAAAAATAATACATTTCCAACCAATTGTGCAAATCAAACAACTTTGACTTTTATTCAATGCATGTAAGGACATCAGAGATGCATTTTGAAACGAACAAGAACATGGTATTAATCCAGTGCAGTTGAGACAAGACTTTTTTTTAAACTGTCAGCTGGTTCATAAATTGTTCACCTCCATGTGAGATAAGGCCTCAAACTGACTCCTCAGACTGTAGTGACTCTCATGACCAGCTCTCGTGTGCTATTGCTGGGTTGGCTGCGGACCTCTGGCTGCCTGAGGTGGCTGAGGAGGTGGAGGATGTTGTAGGGACAGTGTTGGTCTGGCACTGTGTTGCCGCTGTTGGGGTCCACATGTGTTCCCAGTCCTTCTGCAGCCGTCACCACGGCTGTAGAGGTGGAGCCATCAGCTGTCGAGGCCACCACCATCAGTGAGGAGGTGGAGGTGGACACTCCTACCCCGGTCTGATAACCTGGGCTGCGCTGTGACAGAGTCCTGTCCACAGTGCCGTTCTTCCGGTCATCATTGTCCATAGACTTACTATAGTTCAGGACCTTCCACTGCTGGTTCACGGCCTGCCAGCGGTGGAATATACGAAACACAGACGGTCCCTCGTGGACAATTAGTGCTGCGGAGATCAGAGTATCAATTAGACAACGTCACAGGCAACAGTCTCAATGACCCCACAAAGTGATCTATATCTCTGCAGTGGTAGATTCACTGTGTTGAAGTATTAGCTGAGGGAATAGGAGAACAAAACAACTTATCTTTAAAGTACTGCACCACAACCTGAGATATCATCTTCATTTCTTAGAAACATTTTAGACGTGGCACAACGTACGACACAGCAATCCTCACCACTTTTGGATTTAGGGTTGGCAAAAATGATGCATCTGCTCTCTGGGGGTTGTTCGATAAAATCTTATCACAGTTTAAAATTGCTTATTGATTTATGTTCATTGAACTCAGTATCTGGAAAATTGAAATACATGTGCAACAAGAGCTGCTTGGACTCCAACAGTTTACGGCTTTTTTTCAATTTGAAAGTAATATAGAGGGAAAAACTGTACGAATGGGATGTTTTGCCTGCTTAAGCTGAGCTGATTACCTTCTGTACCATCATCGCCACTTCAGCCAGTATACAGAACTGCATCACCACATACAGCGAACAGAGTTTTTAAGGTATTTTATTGCAGTTATGGTAGAACTTTGTCATCTGATGTAAGCAGTTACATACCGCTCTGCGCTGTAGCAGTCTGCTAAAAATGGATAATAATAATAATTCCCAACCTTTTCTATATTTACAGAGTTTATTGATACAATCCTGTCTCTGCTCTTCAGCTCTGTTTCTCTCCCACTCCAACTTGGTGGATAAGTGAAAGTCGGGTCTTTGTGTCTGCCTGGTGACAAGTTAATCTCTTTAAAGTGCAGCGATAATGACTCCGCAGTCAATCCTCGCCACCAAACCGGAGACAATCAATCTCCTCTTCCTCTTATCCTGCTGTCTGCTGCAGTGGCAGTAAAGAGTTTTCTTTTAGACGCAGAGCAGGGCGTTTCATTCCATGGCCATAGCAGGAAAAACAATCAAGAGGAAGACAGCAGGCTTAAAGCGGATGCTACAAGTTTGAATCTGGGCACCCACACAAATCCAGAAGATGGTTACAAATGCGTTGATGCGTTATCTCAGCGCACGATGGTCATTAGAGTAAATTATCGAGTGAAACACATTTCAATACATGCCATAAAAATCACTGCAGTTGCTGAAAGCTCAATGTTCAAAAGTTGAATTTATGTTTAATTAATTCAGTTTTGACTGAGCATTTCATCATATTTAATATCGTAACTGTAATATACTGAATAGTATGAATAAAAGTGGCAAACTATCATGTGCGTAATTCAAATATAAGCCAGTGAACCATGACAAGACTCTGTGGTGGTATGTGGTATAGATTGATTATCGATAATGCAAAATGTTCCAGCCACAGCCGGCGGGAGTGATGAGTGACTCTACTGAAAACCTTTGACATTATGTTTGCTCTGCCTGTTGAATGCATAATGCACCACACTGAACACATTAAATATCATTCTGTCTTAAAATGCACAAATCAATTCAGAGAGGAATTACGAGGTTCAAAATTGTACTAAACAAGTAATAAACCAAAGTGAAATCTAGCACCTCACCGATGCAGACGATATCCATGAAGCCATACATGCCGTAGCAGATCTGGAATAGCAGATCTTGTCGCTGCCACCGGGCGGACGGGCTGAAAGACGACCACACCAGCCAGGAGATGCTGGCCATCAGGAACAGGGAGCCCAAGATGGCTGCTGCTATCTGCACTTTCTCTATCACTGTCAAGGAGATGGCCTGCCACTGCAGGAAGACACAGACAAGTACATTTGTCTTTTAACTTTACTGAGTACTTGGAAAACACTAGGGACAAAAAACAGGAACAAATCCATTGAGAGTAAGTGACAACGAGAGACAGACACAATCAATGGGTACAATCCCTGATTAAAAAGCATTCATTAAAAGATTCACACTTCAGGTTCAGGTACATATGTGTATGCAACATTCAAATTATTTACATCTGCCAATTCGTTGAGCACTTCTACGTCCACTCACAGAAGTCCCGGTCATCACGTTCCTTTTTAGTTGAATTCCTCGGTTTATGATCAGAGCGTTAGAGCTTCAGTCAAGACAGTGTAATTCCTGAGAACGGTGCTCTGTCCCAAATAAATGTTGATGTGAAAACCGAAAATGCATCCAAATGAGTCCCAGTGGAGAGGGGTCTGGGGCTATCTACCCCTATGCTCATAAACCCCAACAATTCTCTTTTGGAACTCAGCATTTTGAGTTTTTCATTGGACGATTAACTTGCCAGGACCTCCTCTTTTCAAGAACCTGCAATTTGTCAATACTTTTCATGCACAGTGATAAAACCTTGACTTCTGATCCAGCTCTTTTCCCTTTAAATGTCTCCAGTGCTGCCCTTTACACCTACAGCTCACCTGAAGTGGGTTCTTGGTGCTGATGGCAATGACCTGATATTTGTAGTAGCAGAGCTCACAGGCCCAGGATCCTCTCTCGCTGATCCATTTGATGAGGCAGGGATGGTGGGTGCAGCGTACTGACCCATTGCACCGACATGGGCTCAGGAGCTCCCCCTATGGGAGAGAGCTAATCAATACCAGCAACCCAGGACCTGAGTTTTTCATAATTCAGCTCGTTTAAATGCATGCATATATGTTTAATATTCATACTTTCAGTGGATATCTTGTTCAGGCAATCGGTGTTAATGATGGTGAACCATGAACCTTGCTACCTGTGCAGCACTGTGATGTAAATGAAGAAAAGTCCTGCTCTCATATAGGCACATGGAAGGCAATGAATTGCCACAGACTACAACAAGAACGTTGGTAAACGTTTCGCCTCATAATACTGGACTCGACCATAACAACGGCCCAAATCCTGCTTTGTGATTCAGGAGAAATATCTCCCTGAAGCAATCGTTGACCACCTAATAATCCCTTGTTTTCTCACCGTATTTACTCCGCTCAGATAACCTTTTAATAAATATAAACCACATAAATATATATTTTTTGCAGTTCTTTGTGCTGGCTTATTGCTTTTCTGAGAGCGTTGCATGCACAGTCAGGCAAGCATGCGCACACACACACACACACACACACACACACACACACATACACACACACACACACTCAGATTACACAGCACTATGCAGTCACATTGTAGCAGAACACCAGTTCAGGTGTGAAATGAAAGCTTTGCCTTTACACTGAGCTGACTTGATTATGGTACAGTTGAAAAGTGGAGAATTAGTCACAGAAGCTTTTATCAAAGAGCAAACCCCAACGAACCGATACAAATACTGCCATAAATCTATACTGTTACTGCAGCTCTGAAATTAAATTAAATTAAATGTGGCTGTCACATATACATAAATATTCTTTTGTAGTTTAAAATACTAACTTGTAAATAGTGAAGGTGAATATACTTAATTTTCACCTTCCTCCACTTTCTGCTCTCAGTGCCGTCCTTCTCCGCCTGCACATGATCTTCCTTAAAGAAGAAAATGTAAAAGCTTGAGTCTGGCTGTCTGAGATAGTTTGAGTAGCTGAAAGAAAACCAGACCTTCACTTCAGCACCTCAGAAGCTGGAGTAGAGATCTGTCTTTAAGAAGCATTTGATCAGGGCTATATCTTCAATTTACTCCTGGAGAGGTGCTCAGGCTTGAGAACTCCAAACCCATCAGGTAAAGTGATAATACGAACTTTACTAAATTTGGCATCATACGGTTTTCATTTAACAGCAATATGTGCTCAGCCGAACCAGTCATTATTTTTAAACCGTATCCAGCCAGCAGAGGATGTGAGATTTATAATCTCTCACCCTGGGCCCCAAGCTCATTCAAATATATTAGTAGTCTTGTCATATTGGATAGAGATGATAACCCAAAATATATAGGCTGGCCACCCTTTTCAGGTCCTGACCTATAAAGTACTTTGGATCCACTAAATTCAAAACAGGACCTTTTTGTACAGATGTGTTAATCTTAATGGGAGCGAACAAAAGGCCTGTAGTGAATGAAAAAATAAATTAGCCAACCACCTCTGCTGCAAGAAAGCTCTCCACCTCTCTGCACCGAGGCATTCAATTCCTAAGCCACAGTATTGTTAATTCAATATTAAATACCCCCAGTCCCTGTCTACCATCAATATGGCATGGAGGCTGTGGGAAGAAATGCAAAAACAGTGTGAGTTTCCGAATTATTTCTCCAAGGCATTATTGTGCTGACATCTCGGACAGACGGAGCAGGTCGAGGAGAAGGGAGGGAAAATCAGGGAGTTGGAGGAGAAAATATATCAGGACATGAAACTACATTTGAGACTATTCACATTTCTTTAGGGTCTGGAATCAATGCAAGTGAACTCTATTAACTCTACAGTGGGTGAAAGTAAATTGTGGTATAATAAACTAGCTCCCAATGACATTCAGTCCACAAACATGAACTTTAAATAAGTACCTACAATACTGCAGTCATTTGAAAAACTGCTTAATATGCACATTTTAACCACATTCAACAAGTTAGAGGGAAAATAATAACTGAAAAATGAAATGTCACATAATTCCACATTTACGCATATTTACCAGTTATGACTCATGACACAAATGACGGGGGACGTTCCACTCATTGTTTACAGCTAATGGCCCGTTAAAAGTAATTGCATAAAAGAACAATGATGTATAATTAAAGTTCATGAATTCACAGCTCCTGTCTATATAATAGACTTCAGCAAGGATACAATATGTCGTGGTGCGTGCTTGTGTAACTTGTTTATAACCCATTGCCAACAAATGGAAGAGGACATTCCCTATGTTCATATGATGGAGTACAGAGGAATAATGCCTCTGCACTGTGGGGCCATATACAGAAAAATTATGCGAACTTGACCCCTCGAGGCTTCTTATTGTGTCTCAGGCAAGCACACTGTGCAAGTGCATTATCTGTGGTATGATTTAGGAGGGAAAGACGACCTTTTTGCTAAGCAGCGGGGGCATATTCTCAACATGCAGCTCAAGTAAGCACAGCAGAAGCATTGGCCCCAAAGGGCACTTCAATGTAATAGTGCATGACAATTCAAGAATAAAGTATTCCCCACACACTGATATATTTCATTACATTTCTTTGTAAATTACTTTTGAAATATTCTTTTTATAATACATGGCTACCTGAACTTTGGTACTATGATCTGAAGATATATAGCAGAGCCATTGCTTATTATTTGAGGGTCAAGATCAAGTCTGAAAGCACAGGCTTGAACAAAGCAAGCACTCTATGAAGGCAAGCCAGTGCCCCGTATAAAACTTGTCGCTGACCTTTAGCTAAATAGCTTTAATAGATTGAAATATGTCTCAGATTAGCTGAAAAACATATCGCTTCATGTGTAGGTGATGGGGGACAAAATCCACAGTGTTTTTTCGGTGCTATCAAGGGGATATTATCTGAAGCTGAAGTCTTTTAGTATTAGATTCCCAATTTGTGTTTCCTCGTACAGTGTTTCCTTGCTGAATTAATGGGAAATATGAGTGTCTACCAACACCTTTCAATGGGCATGCCAGTATTGTGTTAAGTATTGTATGAACGCAGATTCAGAAAGAAATGTTTCTTCTCTTAAAAACAGAAGGACTTTGGTTGTGAATCACAAAGGGCACCTCAAAGAAAATGCCACCAAAAACACAGACAGAAATTCGATTACACAGACTTATTACATCATTTGGTGTAAATCAGTGTAGAATCATTTTTCAATGGTCGCCTCTGTCAGACACTCAAGGCCCTTTTCCAGTGCGATGCTTGAGGAAAGCAATGTCTCTCACGCTCCCTTCTTTAGTCTGTCTTGAGTACCTCAGCCTTGGGGATGGAAATGTTTTTGAGGTGGATTGTCAGATCAGATAATGGCTGCCTCTGTCTATGTGACATAACGGAGGCTAAGGGAGAACAGTGGATAACTAATGTGTCCACTGCCTGTATCACACAGTGACACGCAGACAGTCAATCTCTCTTTTCAAATGGAGAGTCGTGCATTTTGTACTCATTTACACCTCAGCAGATCCATATCTGGACTTCACCCAAACCAACAGCGGAGATGACAAGAGAAGGAAGGCCGGTGATAGATAAGAACTTGCATAATGAAAAGATGGCATGAAATCAAGTGCTATATTGACTAGCTGCAATGTCTCAGGGACGCATCGATGAGATGAGTTGGAGGAGCATGGGAAACACTGCAAATTACGAAAGCGGTACTTTGTATGCACTGCAGTACACTGAGTGTGCTGACTATCTGGAGTTTTTGGAAAAAAAGAATTACACGGATGAGGCATTGTCTTCCAATCTCACAAGTAGACCCCATGTCAGTAATAATTACAAAGTATGTCCTCGGGGGTGGGATGATGCACAGAATTCATTGCCTTCCATGTGCCTATATGAGAGCAGGACTTTTCTTCATTTACATCACAGTGCTGCACAGGTAGCAAGGTTCATGGTTCCACATGTCGAAAAAGTCATAAAACAGTCATAGTTGGAGTAATTAGTTGATGCAACATTGAGATATATAGACCATACACAGTGCAATGGCCATGAAATGATTGAGTAAAACTGATGCTTGGACAAAGGAAAAGCAACATGAGCACAGACTGCCGGATCATGAATGATGTTCTACACCTCAGTTATCATGCTTTACACTTTTTACTCCCGACCTCCATTACCAATTGGTGAGGTGTGACATATTCGTCAATGTGGTCTCAAAGGCTCTGCCAAACACTGTAACGAATGTGTCAGCCAATTGCCAACTGCTTGCTTCTCTGATATCATTTAATAATATTTATTGTGGCACACCTCAGCCATCTTCTTTCAGATTTCTCCTCTCCTGATTGATGTAGTGTGACATTATCATCAATATGGCCATAAAGATGGAGGAGGCGCGCAGTGTGAAGGCTCATCCCTTCTGTTGTGTTGCTGTTTCCAGGTGGTGCGTGTGAGCAGCAGAGTGAGAGGTATTATTCGATTTTTTCATGCATGTAATGCTTCGATACGAATTCACAGTGTTTGGCTGTAATGAGTTGGTACTGAATCTCTTGTGTATTCTCCACACTTGTCAACCATGGGGCCAAGGTCTTTCATTATCCTCCCACTGCTCTAGCTGCCTTTTCAAGCCACGCAAAAAAAAGGACAAGTGCAGGGTGCAGTGGGATGCCAGCTCAGAGGAGTCTCAGCTTTCAACACCTCCCTGGAGACATGCCACGTTCCAGCCTGCTTCAAGGACTCCACCATCATCCCTGTCCCTAAAAAACCAAGGATCACAGGACTTAACGACTACAGGCCCGTCGCCCTGACCTCTGTGGTCATGAAGTCCTTTGAACGCCTTGTCCTGTCCCACCTAAAAACCCTCACCGACCCACTTCTGGACCCCCTGCAGTTCGCTTACAGAGCCAACAGATCTGTGGATGACAGGAAGCAGGGCGTGAAGCTGGGAAAGCACGTCTCATCCTCCAGGACCATCAGCACCGGTTCCCCCCAAGGCTGCGTTCTTTCCCCTCTGCTCTTCTCCCTGTACACCAACAGCTGCACCTCCAGTCACCAGTCCGTCAAGTTCCTGAAGTTCGCGGATGACACCACCCTCATTGGACTCATCTCTGGTGGGGATGAGTCCGCCTACAGGTGGGAGACTGACCATCCGGTGACCTGGTCTGAAAAACCGAGAGCTCAACGCTCTAAAGACAGTGGAGATGGTTGTGGATTTTAGGAAGAACGCAGCTCCACCAGCCCCTATCACTGTGGGTGACTCCCCCGTCGACGTGGTGGAGTCCTTCCGCTTCCTGGGCTCCATCATATCCCAGGACCTCAAGTGGGAGCTGAACATCAGCTCCATCACCAAGAAGGCTCAGCAGAGGATGTACTTCCTGAGGCAGCTGAAGAAATTCAACCTGCCAAAGACAATGTTGGTGCATTTCTACAGAGCCATCATTGAGTCCATCCTCTGCTCCATCACGGTCTGGTACGCGGCAGCCACTGCAAAGGACAAGGGCAGACTGCAGCGCATCATTCGCTCTGCTGAGAGGGTGATTGGCTGCAATCTGCCGTCCCTCCAGGACCTGTTCACTTCAAGGACCCTGATCGAGCACGAAAGATTGTTGCCTTCTGGTCTCTCCCCTGCACATCCCTGTCTCTCTACTTAAACACACTCGTCACTTTTAACATTCATAAACTTCACTTGGTTTACAGTCCTGTTATCTGTTTTTGTGTGCACTTTATTCCATATCCTATATTCCATATCTTATTGTACATTTCAAATATGTTTCTATTTCCTGCACTGTGCTGACTGTTTTTGATAGTTAAATGTTATTCGACAGTTAAGTGTTATTTGACAGTTAAATGTTATTTTGAGAGTTAAATGTTATTGTTTATTGTTGAATGTTATGCACCTTCCGCCACGACAAATTCCTTGCAGGTGAAAACTTGCTTGGCAATAAACGGTTCTGATTCTGATTCTGGATGCCCTAATAAGACACAGGGAGTATGGTTTTCTCACTTTGAAAAAAAAGTTTGACCAGTGCATCCTCATGAAGAGGCTCTGCCAGGAAGGGATGCTTTTTGGATTTAAATGGTAAACATTCCCATCACCTGGTCTGGTCTATACATGAGCGAGTTGAGAGATTCCAATTCAAACAAAACAAAACGCCAAAACAGATTTCATTCAGATTTCAGACAGAAGTTGCGTAAAAAATAATTTCATGGATCAGATAAATATCTTATTTTAACCATTGAACATTTATGGGGAAAAATGCTTTGACTTACGTATTCCGGTCCCTGGAAGCAGATCCTGCACAAGGGAGTCCTGAAGCCGCTTTCCGTGAAGCTGGTGAGGGAGAATCTCTCCTCCAGTTTGCCCTTTGAGCAGTCGTCGGAAGGGCTGCTGCAGCCGCGCAGGGCCGCCGATAGCTCTGCAGCGTCAACCCAGCACGGTCGCTCTCCAGCCGATGTCCCGGTGGCCCCTGCTGCAGGTGGGGCAATCCGGTCCCCTGCGTGCTGGCTCCGCGTTAACGTGTTGTTGTTGTCGGGGACGGCGACGCCTGTTTCATGGCTTTCCGTACCTTGGACGCTCATGGGGGTCAGCGGAGGCAGCGGTGTCGGCGGTGTCGGTGGCCCGAGAAGGAGCACCCTCAGGTCACCGAGCAGGACGCAACAGCGGCTCTTCAGCATGCCCTGGCTGCGCAGCATCGGGCTGTATCCGGCCACAAACTCACAGCACCATGCGAAGGTGCTGGAACACAACACGTCTTCATATGTCGTGAAATGGACAGTGGGGATGCGATTTCCAGTGTTTCTTGGGGTTTAAAGCAGCCTTTTTAGTTTTCTATTTTGATATTCTTATTTAAAGTATTTTATTGTCTTGCTACAAGAATGTAAATCCAAAAGGCAAATAAATCCCATCGATGCAAACAAGTGTCTGAAGCCATTAAGTTCAATAAATTAAACCGCAAAAAAAAAGAGGAAAGCCACATGTTAGATTGATATGTGCATTAAAGTAATAAAGCTATGGCCACTCAGTTAATTGTCTGTCTGCTCTGTACAACATAAACTATCTAGACAGGCTTCTCCTGCACAAAGCACAAAGCAAATCTGCCTTTACACAAAGGACTGATACAGACGAACAAAATGTCAGCGCTCATTCTTTACAATTTAAATAGGCTTTTACAACAACATTAAAAGACTCATGTTTAAATCATCAGAGCTCAGATTGCAGTCGATGTCTCGGGCTTTCAAAGCAAACCAAGTCAATCTATGGCGTGCCACGACGAACAATCTGTCTTACCTGGCGAGCTATACCCCGATATACTGTATACGACTCACAGTTTCTGTTTGTTTTTTTCATAAATCTCCTGCCAGACTGCAGATCGCTGACAAGTCTGCGTGAATCTTACATCCCAAATTACCGAATCTCCATGTCTGAGGAACAAGCCGATGGGTGGAAATCCCTCCGTTAAAATCCAACACGATTGTCGGACTGTCCTGCTCCGGGTGAAAGCATCCGTAGCCCCGGATTCTCCTGTGATCATTGGCTGCTGAATTGGTGCTGCAGCTTCAGCACCATAATTCCTGGGACAGCTCCCAGACGCCACACGTCACCACCGCACAGTGATGCAAGCAGCCAACTCACACAACTGAGACAAATGCACAGGGAAATGGTGAATTGTTTTTGTTCAAAGGAGGTGATGTTTAAAACCTTTCATCATCAGAGAGCAGAAAAATAAGTTGGACCCAAATTATTCATAAACAATTCAATCATCAGGCAACACATGGCAAACACAAATTATTCATAGCAGCTGCTCGGCTACATGTGTCGTTTTGCTCAACACAAATATCAACAAGGTTGAAAATAGACTTAAACATAAAAAATAATAAAATAAAAATAAAATACATATTTAAAGGGGAACTATTTGAAATTGCAGGCTAGATTCAAATTAGTCACGAGACCAAAAAGCACTTATATATATATAAATAGTAATTATTTTTCTTTCGACCTAGCATATCAAAGATACCTCCCCAGGTTATGTACATTTATTTTAACACATCAAAATATAATTTCAAGTTATTAAATATTTTTATTGTGACAGCTGTGGTTTTGCTATCTCTCTACATCACCAAGCAACCGCCATCTCCACGTGGCCGCTTGTTTTTCCACGTCACTTCCTGCGCGGCAGATACTGAAACGTTCAACTCGTGTTAGCTTAAGATGTTTCGCCCTGCTTCGTTCGTTTAATCTTTGCAACGTTTTGCCGTCTTTTGATCCCCCCCTATCGGCCATCTTCTCTCCCACAAATGAATGCTCACGTATGTTTTAAACCTCTGTGGACATTATTGATACGTTACTTATGTTGCTAACGTTAAGTGTTACCGTCACTCCGCCGCCCACGCTAGCAACGTTAGCTTATATCTTTAGCAAAGGAGGCTTCCGTACAAGTTAGCGAACTTTTAACATTAGCATTAGTTTCAGCAAAAGTTGATCATCATGTCAAATCAACTGACTACAGAGCAGCAACGAAAGATTGAGGAAAACCGGCGGAGGGCTTTAGAGAGAAGAGCTCAAAGACTTGGACACACCATCAGCAGCAGTACAAACGCGTCAGTAGGCATCAGCACTACTTCGGTGCAGCTACAGCCCTCTAAACAGAGCGGTGCCTCGGATCATGCTACGCTGGCTCATCACAGACACCCAGAAACACTCAGCTCAGCTTCTGCACCAGAAAGGTTTGTCCCACCCTTCAAAAAAGACGCGACGAGCTTCAATAACTATAAGCAGAGCCAAAAGCATCAGCAGCTACCCAGCACTAGCAACCAAAGCCACCAGACTACTGCTTCTAAAAGACAGGTGAGATTTGTGTTGTGATAATCAATCATGTATTGTTTTGAGGAAGAATAACTTGCAGTAATTCCCAATTCCTTGTGCTGTCTTTCCTTGTAGATACAAGTCATTGACGCACTTCCTCAGGCAAGAAGTCAACATGTGAGCAGTCCTGTTTTGTCTATCGGAGGAAGCTCTGGTGCGAAGCCAGCTCATCCCAATCCTAACGTCACCTCCAATAGCTCTGGTGGTGCAGTGGGTTCATTCTACAAGCAAACTAGTAAACCTGCCCAACGTTCTGTGGCACAGCTTCCCTCCAGTTCGTCAACTTTGAATGCTGTACCCGCTAAAAAGCCTGCCATCTCTGTAAGGGGAAAATGTGTCCCTCACACAGAGGGCCGCTTCAGAGTAGAAGTGGGCTACCACGCAGGGTTGATTGCTGTTTTCAAATCCATCCCCTCTAAGAACTATGGTGAGTATCTGCTAGTGCAACCATGCTGTTTTGCAGACCCACGAATACATTTTGTGCCAGTGGAAAGCAACAGCATCAATTAACCATCGGCCCTTTCAGTGTCGGTACACTTTTAGATTTAGTGTAGGAATGTACAGATGCTTGGGCAAAATCATACAGTCAGAACAATATTCAAGACAGACAGGACAACAAAAACTGTCAACATTCATTTTCTCGAGCTGATTGGGTTCCATCACGTATATGCGCCTCATACAAAAGTACACAAACCTTCAACAGACAATGTAGTTTATGCACCATCATGTGGCAATTGGATCTGTGTATCAAACCTCCATTGTTGTTTTTTTAAGTACTGACTTATTGTATTGTGTTTCGTAGCAGCAGGTATGGCAATTTTCAAATAATACCCGTAGTGCCTGATTGCGTCTTTGCCCATAATCAGGACAACCTGCAAAGACTGACTGAACTCACAGCTGTAAAAATAATACAAAGTGCTAACATCTGGCCAAACCTTCAGAGCTCTCCCCTGTTGAAGAGGCCAGAAACAAACACTGTTCATCCTAACCAGTATCAATTTAAAGAAAGATAGAAATTCCAAACTGTAGTGATTATGTACCATATATCTGGTTATGAATGTTCATCTCAATGTCTGCACTGTTTTCTGCCTTAGACCCTCCTACGAAGATGTGGAACTTCAGTCTGGAGGACTATCAACAGCTGAGTATGAACATCGGGGAAATAATATTTTTTGCAGAAGCAGCTTAAATTAAAGGCAAATTTGGGCTGCGGCTGCATCTCCTCTGTCTTCACCCTGTGTTGCAGTGAAGGAAGCGGCTGCTATGGCCTCCGTGTCTCTGAGGCCTCTGGAGGGAATGGAAGCCGTGGCTGTTGCAGAAGCCACCAGCCGAGCTGGCGATGGTGCAGGACTGGGGGCTCTGCTGAAGCTTTGTAACGGCTGGCAGAAACCTGGAGCCATTCTGCAGGGCCAGTGCATCATGGTGTCTCCGACAAAGTTTGAGATTGACATCGGTTACAATGTCGAGGTCATTGCGGCATTCAAGCAGATGCCAACAAAGAGTTATGGTAACAGTGAAATTATGCAATCTTTTATCTTGTTGTATTTGCATTTTACGTCTTCTGATACAGGTCGTTGTGTTGTTTTTATTGTTGTGCGGCAGACACGAAAACAAGAAAGTGGAGCTTTTCACTGGAGGATTACAAGAGACTTTGTGAGTAACAGCGTTTGCTTTATTCAGCTGCTCTGTCTCTGTGGTTCTGTTTGTGTCCGTTACATTTGCCATCTTGTCTGACCGTGCTGTTTTCCACACCCAGTGGATCTCCTCAGTGGGATAGCAGCAGTGGAGGTGGAGCCTCTGCCCAGGGCAATAGTCCAGACTTTCGCTGCCAGGTTTGACGGGACTGAAGCCAGGTCTTTAGACGTCCCTGAGGCAGACCTCTCCAGCATCGACCCGTTGCTCACCTGCAGCCTCATGCCGTTCCAGAGGGACGGAGTCAAGTAGGTGTCTTTGGAAAGGCATTAGTGCTCTTTCTGCATGGTGTGGCCAATAACTCGATACCAGGAGACAGCTATTCATCTATAATTTGCTCAGTCTTGTTCAAATGAAGAGAGCGTTTTCATAATAAGCCAATATTTCTGTGCCATTCCTCTGTAACTTCACGTTTGCAGATTTGAAGGGTTGGAACAGTATGACTTCCGCTCTCTGTCCGGCTGTGGCTTTTTAATTATAGCATTTCTGTGTCCCTATAGTTTTGCAGTGTCTAAACAAGGCCGCCTCCTCCTGGCTGACGACATGGGCCTGGGAAAGACTGTGCAGGCCATCTGTATTGCAGCCTACTACAGGAGTGACTGGCCCTTGCTAGTGGTGGCTCCCTCCTCTGTACGCTTCACCTGGGCCGAGGTAAAAAAAAAAAAACCTTCTCAGAGTGTGTGTCTCTTTTTCTGCAGCATCTATTCTCTGCTAAACTCGCAGCAGCATTACCAGGCTGCACTAGCGGCACTATTTCAGAGGAGCTTTACTCAGCCTTCTGTCTATGGACAAGACAAGACAGTCTGCTCTCTAAATAGATATCTTGGATCAAAACACAGTCTCCAAATCAAGAGTTGGAATCGCCAAGGAGGGTTTAGTCACGGGATGGCGACCTATTAAAGGGCAGTTACTCTATCTGGGTTGGATTGTTCTTCTTGTGCATTGGGCCAAAACTACTGAAAAACATGGGAGCTACAACTTAAGTGAGTTTAAGCCAGGTTGACAGGCGAATGGAGAGCAAGTAAGGGAACTGTCAAACATTTGGGCCACAGGGGACTTTTTTCTTCACGACATGATTGGTTGTTTCTAAATGGGACCGCTGTTGGAGCAGTTGAAATTAATTGTTAGCAATTAGTAACATCCAAACCAGCTGTCAGTAACAAAATACTAATTGAATGTTTCTATAGTGCTCATTACTAATGTCAGAGTCTGACATGTTCCCGGTGGTAGGGAAACCGTACAGCCTGAGCCAGTGCTGTTACTCTGAGGAGCTTTGCTTCCGTCTGCTTCTCTTACATGAGTAATTATTCTTGCCTGTAGGCCTTCAGACGCTGGCTCCCCTCCCTGAGTCCTGACAGCATCAACGTGGTGGTGAAGGCCAAAGACGATCTGCGGTCTGGTTTGGTCAACATCATCAGCTACGACCTGCTGAGCAGGATGGACAAGCTGCATCTCGGACATCCCTTCAATGTCCTCATCATGGTTAGCGCTGGGAGTGAACTGTGCAGTAGTTAGAAATGTCTTCCAGTTCAATTGTGCTCGTTAGTTTTGTGTTTTTATTTTTTGTATTTTGTCCTTAAAAGTAACGTCTGTATGTTATTAACTAAATATATGATTTTGTCGTTCTGTGCAGGATGAGTGTCACTTTATGAAGAACATGAAGACTGCTCGTTGTAAAGCAGCCTTGCCTTTGCTAAAGGTGCTTATTCTTCTTCTCGCTTTCCTTTCATTATTTTTGATTATTATTTACCAAAGAAGTTATATTTCTTCTTGTTAGTGACGTTTACCATTCACTCAGCAGACTATCTCAAAAATATCCAAAGCAGCAGATCAAAGAATACCTAATTCAATCTGTTCAAAGGAGATTTGCTTTGGTATCGAGGTGTAACTTCGCTGGGTCAAACCTGGAAACGGTTCCTTTACATTAGACCCCACATAAGATTTGAGGCTCCAGGTTTTGCAAGTTAAACTATCCGGAAAATTCACTAAAACTCTTGGAATGAGACCCATATTTACATAAAATTGTCTGTCAGACACACCGTGGGCCAGTTGAACAATTGATTCGAGTTTTATGGGAAACCAGATCTGGGATTTCTTCCAACAGATGAATATTATTTTTTTGCCTTATTATACATCTACATGTTCCAATATGATCCCTGCACTAAAGCACAGTTTTCCCTGTTTCACTGTATTAGAGATGAATCACTGTTTTGTGTATATTTACCTGTAACATAGATCCACAAACCAGCTGAAGCCATAACACATTTGGCTCGTGGTTGGGTTTGCTTTCTTGCCTTGTCAGCTAAACTCCCTCAGCAGTAATCTGATCAGAGTTGTTTTTCGATCCTCAGGCAGCAAAGAGAGTGCTCCTTCTGTCCGGGACCCCTGCCATGTCTAGACCCTCCGAGCTCTACACCCAGATTCTGGCTGTCAGACCTACGCTCTTCCCTCGCTTCCATGACTTTGGGATGCGCTACTGCGGTGCCACACAGGTACTTTAAGCCTTGTTTGTTCAAGCGTGATGCCTAATAGTGTTGCGATGCAGTTTGCTGTAATTCTTATACACCTCAGAGAACGTAGAAGGCTGTTGGTGTGGGACGAGTGAATATTTATTTATCCGCCTCACTTACATCAGGTACATACATGAAATCACATGTAAGAGCAGTGGGCTGCTGTAAAGCACCCGGGGAGCAACTTGGGGTTCATTGTCTTGCTTTTTAGGTGTCAGCGGATTCCTCTACTGTAATAATTTTTTTTTTTACTGTGTGTTTTTTCTTTGCCTCCACTCTTGCCACTTAATCTCCTAATTAATTTTAGTGGGTTCAAGTAGGGGAACAGGCTACATGATTTGAAGGCCAATTACATCCCTAATTTGGTCGTGATGACTCATTTTGAAGATTGTGGAGATTATCTCTGCTCTGTAAATTTCCATTTTTTTTCCACCATGGAAGTCTCATATCCAGCTCCAGCTGGTGCATTGACATTTAATTCCTGTGACTGAAGTCTGAGCTTTTCAGTCTTTCAGTTAGTCTCTAGATTGACTTGCATTTAAAAAAAAAAAAAAAAAAAAAAAAAAAAAAGAACCATGACATTGGACACTGGATCTGATTACCTGCTCTTGAGGTTTTTCTGTCAAATATCTTTGTCTCCGTTCTTTCTTCCGACCATCCTCTATTCTTTTCTTAATATCTTGATATCCTTCTCTGTCCGCCTCCTCTCTAGACGACTTGGGGGTGGGACTACTCTGGCTCATCTAACCTCGGGGAGTTGAGGCTGTTGCTGGACGAGTGTCTGATGTTGCGCCGCCTCAAGTGCGACGTTCTCTCCCAGCTTCCTGCTAAACAACGCAAGGTCGTCACCGTGACCATAGATGGTATCAACACCCGCATAAAGGCTGCTCTGTCAGCTGCTGCCAAGCAGTTGGCCAGTGGACACCGCAATGTAAGTTACAAATGCGTCCCGCAGTCCCAGGAAAAACTGGAAAAGTCACAGAATTTGTAGTTTTTTAAAAATAGAAGTATTCACAAACCGAAAGAAATCTGGCTCGGCGGGACTTAACAACCTTCCTGTTTTAAGAATGAATGCAAAATGAATCAATCTTTCCAAAAGTGGTCAAATTGGAAGAAATAATAACATGGTTTCTGTCGCATAGATAACAGAAAACAAGAGATATGAAAGTTTCTTTATAATCCATCACTACCGGATGATTGTATAATGTTAAAGTTGGCTGAAAATAGTTTATTCTGACCATTGAATCATTCATTACCCAAAGCTTTTGATTAAATGTATCCAATAGACAAAATACAACAGTATGTTCTACTTCAAATGGAGTTTCTGTGATTAAATCATTGTTAAAATAACATTTCAAATCCTTGTTTAGCACAAGAAAGTTACCGTACATCAGTTCTGTCCTCTACACACGAAGGAGTCTTTTCAGGCCACAAACACACACAAGTGCTTTTAAACTGACCTCGAATCCTGCAGCAAGTCCTGCTTCACACTCTGATGAGAGTAAGTGGCTTAGCAGGATTGTTCATTTTACCACTGCTCCTCTGAGTAATGGCAGTCTTTTCAAATCATCAATCAGAATATCCTGTCTGTTCTTATCTTGTGCTATTCCTTATCTCTTTCTCAGAAAATGGAAGAGAAGCAAGCCCTGCTCGTCTTTTATAACCACACAGCGGAAGCCAAGCTACAAGCCATTATGTAAGTACAAAGACCCTCTAACAGTCGGAGATCAGGAAGTCAAATCGGCTTAGATGTGATGAGCACCGAGATTAAAATGTGAAATGAATCCAAACCTTTTGTCAGGCCATTGTGATGCCACTGGATTTGAGATAACTTGAAGAGTTTTAATAAATACCCATGAGAAGTGAATATTTCTCTGCTTTATTTGAGAGCTATGTTGTTTCTGCCTCTGCCAGGGAGTACATCACAGACATGGTGGAGTGTGGGAGGGAGAAGTTTCTCGTGTTCGCCCATCACAAGTTGGTCCTGGACCACATCACCACAGAACTGTCAAAAAAGGTGAGTAGACTGCACAAAAGCTTTCAATGCAAAGAAATATCATTTTGACACAAAAGAGTGCATCGTCACTTTTTCAACCAGGCTGCAGGGAACAAGTGTGGGCACCACATATGCGCTTACTACTACTACTAAGACTACGACTACTACGACTACTGTGACGACTACGACCACGACGACGACTACTACTACGACTTATAAGTTTATCAAGGAAAGGTTGTTAAACTTGGTTTTGTCAGCTACCTAAACCCATTCGGACCTTTTTCTTTTATTTCTCCTCCAGAATGTCCCTTACATCCGTATTGACGGGTCCACTGCTTCAGCTGAACGGCAGCAGCTGTGCGAGAAGTTCCAGTTCTCGACCAAAACCTGTGTGGCTGTACTGTCCATCACCGCAGCTAACGTGGGTCTCACCCTGCACGCTGCTGACCTGGTGGTCTTCGCTGAGCTTTTCTGGAACCCCGGGGTAAGAAATGCAAAGTTATTAATACAGAATACTGTGTACTTATTGGGACTGGAGTATTTTCCTTTTGGACTCCATTTTGTCTCCAGCCCATCTTTTAGCTTCTTTTAGCTCACCTTTGGTTTTAGACTCACATATTTTCTGTATAACATATCTGCCAATACCAAATGCTCGACGGAGAAGAAAGTAAAACATGTAGCGGCTAAAGAGAAGGATATTTTTCTCAGCGGTTGGGGGAGACTTAAAGAGATGAACCTAAAGTGTCCGTGTCCATATCATGGAAGTATAAAGAGAACTAGATACAGTGTTGGAGGCGGGGCCTTGTTCCTTCCTCTGATAATGGTGCATGAAGCCAAAAAACGTTGACTTTCTTCGTATATAATTACCAGGATCTTCCGCAGTCATGGACCCAGAGAGCAAGCACATTAGCGTTTTTACTGACATCTTTCCTCAAAACAGCACACAGGAAACATTTGGTGATACTAAGAAAACTCAAACGCTCTTCTTGGCGATGCTTTTTTCCCTGCAGGTTCTCGTTCAGGCGGAGGATAGGGTGCATCGTATTGGACAAACCAGCAATGTGAACATTCACTACCTGGTTGCAAAGGGAACCGCTGATGATCACCTGTGGTATGTGTCAATCACCGGGCAGTGTGACCCAAAAACAACGACAATCAAACTGCGTTTTTAAAGTCACTTTCCTCCAGAATTCATCAGTCTTCCACTTCTGAAACAGTAGAAGGTCAAGTTAATGTGGGTTCTCTGATATTGTGACAAGCAGTGAGTTGAGTTGTGTCTGCTCTATTATAATAATATATCTCTTTATTGATCCAGGCCAATGATCCAGGAAAAAATGAAAATCTTGGAGCAAGTGGGCCTGTCTGAGTCAAACCTCTCCGACAAAGCTGTGACCGCCAGCTTCCACTGTAAGGTAAGCTTCTGCATCTGTATACAAACGCATGTATTAGCCTGTTCAGTTTTTAAGTAGCATTCACACAGAGCTCACCTGGCGAGCTCGATCAAAAATGGTGTCTGTGGATTCAGCGATGAACCGAATGAATTGGATCTGCTCAGGACCCTAAGCAGAGGAGCATCATGGAGATGTTCCAGAGGTCTTTCACTGCAGACGACGACGTCATGGACGAAGCCAGCTTACTGGAGGCTGCAAACGACTGGGAGGACACGCCGCCTGAAAACAGTTCTGCTCAACAACACGGCATGGTCGGACAAAGCACCGGCAGCAAGGGCACCAGAGAGCATTTCAGCAGATGACTCTGGAACAGAAAGGCTGTTCGTGTTGACACGTTACATTAACATGACTCTGTTTTGCTTATTGGAACAAATCATGACTGATGTGAACTTATTGTGTTTTGTAAAAGCTTTTATAACTTGAAATGCTCGACATTCACACAGTTCATTATCCAGAGTAAGTTATCCTCAATCGTTAAGCCATCCTGTCATTAAGCTAACAGAAAAAACACGAATCGCAGCATGTAGTAGCAATCCAAGACAGACTGATTGAACAGTTTGGATTCAGTGAAAGGCTTTTCTGAAATGATCAGTTGCTCTGCGGCGACTGAAACCTCGTCTCAGTCATGAAGCTTACAGCTGCTGTTGCGAGCCAAGAATGTCTATGAACTATTAGTGACCGTCAGCAGTATTTATAAAAGTCAAGTCTACAAGTACTCCCCTTTAACTGGCTGTCGATCCACCACCTAAATGTCAGATATGTGTCGTCTTGTTTATTCCATGATTCATGGAGTGATGGACATTGTTCCCATAATGTTACAGAATAAGCCCACAGTACAAAAGGAACTACTAAGTGTGCCGATTCAGTTTGAGTGCTCTGGGTCGTCCCTTCCTTCTGTCTGTGGGCTGCAAGGATTTATAGGTGGGTCATCTGTAAAGTAAAGAAGGGGATTAGCTCAAATCTTCTGCATGTCACCCATATATTAATACATAAGAGGAACGATCCTGCAACCAATAAAACTGTATTGGATAGTAATACATTGTTTTGTTATTCATCAGCCACAGGACTCATGGAACCATTTTGTCACCTAAACCTATTAATACTTCAGCTGTCATGAGAATATATTGCACATTTGAATTGAAATGATCCTCAATGCAGCTGGTCAGGATTTACTTCACTCTCTAGACAAAAGCGACGATAAAAGCAGTTTCCATTCCAGCTGATGCTAAGTGACATTATGAAGACCAATGGCCTCATTTCTCTCTGAATCAGATGCGATGCCTCTCCTTGCTAATGGAAGCTGCCTGAAATTGTCAGACAAGATAAGTATCTACTTGCTAGTTACTCTCACTTCCCGGGACGTAATGCAGTAATTGCTGTGTCTTAATTCAAGAGATTGGTCCTTTGAAATATGCAGCCCTCACAAAGAAGGACCCAAATACAATTTAACATCAGAAAGAGGAAATGCAGTTTTGTTTTAGGGCCGTCCCCATCAAAAGTGTAACATTTTAAAGGTTGGCAGAGCTGAGAAAGTTGAAATAACAGTGGTAACCTGGGACATGTTGCCAAACAGAAGGATGAAAATGTAAACTGTGAATATATATAGTGAACATATATTATTCTGTAATGTCCTGTGATTAAATACTTATCCCACAGGGGAGTTTATGACTCGTTACCATTATTTACAGCTTCCAGAGGCGTTTTTCATCGGTCTTATAAATGTGATAGATTTACTAAGGAGGGATGACCAACACCTCATAAAACTGATGAGGAATGCCTGTGCTCAAACTGACTGGTGCGCAATGGATTGTGGGATACTAAGGGCTGCAAAGGCATATAAACTGGTCGTGTGTTGTCTGTGAGCCTTTGGGCAGGAACATGCCTTTCTTTGTCTCTGACATATCTGATCTAACGAGGCAAACGTTTACGTTTTAACCCTTGAATTGGGAGAGCTAACATGTCGGTGTAATACTTCTCACTCATTACCGACCTTCGCGATGGTGGTCAGACATTTCTTCAGTTGAAGATCTTGACATTCTTGTGTTTTCATCTGCAGAATTGTCTTTTCCTGCAAGAAATGGATTTTTTCAAGTCTCAAGTTTGCACAATTTTTCGTTTCAACCATCAGATGAAATATTGTTTCTAGCAGGAATAAACATCAGAACAAAGTTGTTTTGTATTTGGAACCAGGTGGTGTGGCAGATGGAAATGACTCACACATCATTTGATTACCTAAACTAGTTCTGTCAGTCTCTCCATCACCGGTGAGCTCTGCGCAGATGTCGCCAAAGATAAAACGGATCTTTTCCTCTGCCTGCTGCTCATTGGAGGAGCCGTGCACTGAGTTATGGAGGATGTCGGAGGCAAAGCGGGCTCTCAGGGAGTTTGGGGATGTCGTCTTAGCTTGATCAGGGTCTGAAGGGCCCATGGTGGCCCTCCACTCCTCCACTGCATTTTCCTTGGTCAGTACGAGCATCATACAGGGCCCCCTGAAACAAACAATGACAGGATGTTCATGACTGCATTCAGAGGATGAGGCTCAAGTTTCATGCTTGGCTAGTGTGACCAGTGACTGCTGACACATAGGCTGATAAAAAGATGTTTTGTTGTTTTAGATGTATGGTTAAATGTAGCAGCTGTTCAATCACTGTCTTTGAACATGTAGCAAGGACCTGCTTTACACTGAAATGTAGTTGTTCGACATCTAAAAAAAGCACTTTTCAACTTAAAATATCTCAATTTGAACCTAAACACCTCCTGATAATGAACAAATCAGTGCTAATGATAAAGAATAACTTAGCATTCACAATGCATTTTCCAGCTGATCAAATAGGTTTTTTAAAGAAAAAAAAACACACAAGGAACATTTCATCCTTCAGTTCATCACAAACATTCAAAATCAACACATCTGGAGAAACGTGGTTTTCACTGGAGGGGATGAAAAACTGTTATCTGAACAGTAACTAAAGCTGTCAGACAAATGTAGTGCTGATAAAGCGCAATATTTACCTCTGAGATGTAGTGGAATAGAAGTATAAGTAGTCGCATAAAATGGAAATACTGGCATAAAGTATGTGGTTACATGTGCAGAAGAGCAGACTTCCGACCACACCCAACAGGTGAAACAGGCTTGAAATGTCCAGCCAGAGCGGCTGCCTTAACACTGCCTGGTGTTAAGTTACTCCTCAATATACATTGTAGGATATAAAATGGTACCTTAGCTGAAAAATAAATACAAAACATTCCACAATGGTAGGAATATAAAACTTGGATTAATAGGAAAGGCGAGCTGATCTCAAGGGATCGTGACAGTAAAGGTAGTTTCCCAGCTGCACACATCTCTCTGCTCATTGTGTCCGAGTAGTTGTGTAACAACCAAGTGAAGGGACTAATCGGAGCGGAAGATCACTCTAAACTCTAGATGTGCGGTGGAACAAAGGATGAAATTGAGATGGACTTCCGAGCCACTTGCCTGGGGCTGCCTTGATTTTAAGCAGCTAAGATTACCGTTAAAAGTGCCGGTGAAACTTCAAGCGGCAACAGGAGTTAGGCCAGGTCTGCTGTGCTCACTTTGCCTTTATCCTTTTGTCTGTGTTCAGGTAAAGACTCACCGACACATGAATTCCACCAGTTGGCTGAAGAAAGGCTTCTCTCTGTGCTCTTTGTAAAACTCCTCAGCCACCTCCCTCGATAGCACCATCTCCTTCAGCTGCGTTACAGAGAAACCGCTGCCTCTGATCTCCTCCAAAATCTCCTCTGTTGCAGTGAAGAGAAAATACATTGTGGAGATTATGTCACTATTTGTGCACATCTATACAAACACGAGTACATTTTGATGTTGTTTTAAATGACCAGAAAGGACCTCCATGCTGATTCATGGCGTCCGGTTTGATCACTGCCAGTGTGTGCTGTTTAGGGAAGAAGAAGCTGATCTCTCGTTCTGCCTCTTCGGGACTTTCACTGCCATGCAGCTGGTTGACAGGCTCGTCCTCCACCGCAAACTGGGCCCTTAGACTGAGTGATGAGGGATACAGAAGTCAGCATTACAGGTGTGACTACACTGGTAGTTACCGCCTATATCTAACAGCTAATATTTGATAGTTTCCAGGAAGTATTTTTGGATGAAGTGGTTTACTCTATTTGCCCGAAGTTAATTACTACTTGCCCTGTACAAACCGTTGAATGTATTTGGGGTTATCAAGTAAGAACAAATACCAATGTTAATTGTCGTGTTTAATCTTTATTTAAGTAAAACTGGAGTTTCAACCACATCCTCTAACGCCACTCAACTAAACTCCTGTTTCCAGCATAACTGCTCGCTTGGGCTCCATCTCATAAACTCAGTTTATAAACACGTATAAACACAGAGATGAGAAGGAAGCGAGATAGCTCAGTCCTCAGCTACTTCAATCATCAGCTCCAGATAAAACCATGTATTTAAGTACTTTTTTCCTACTTGCCCAATCAGGCAAGTGAGTTGCTAGATTTAGCCTCAAGGGGCAATCCTTATTGTTGAGCCCTAGGTGGAATGTGTTTTACTTTTCTTCATCCTGCCTTGTCTGCTTCTAGTTCAACTAGTGATTTATCACATTTTTAAGATTGCCTTTCAAGCAACAGAGAAATACTGAGCTCTTTCTAACAAGATGCCAGTAGGATTAACAGTGAAAACTCAATTGTAAATGATTAAACAGTGACTTCTCTGGACTTATTTAATTGTGTAAAGAAATGGAGCCACATGTCCCTCACCATTCAGGACTCTCCTCTCTGGCTTTATTAACATCAGAAGGACCAAGGTTGTTCTTCCAGTGATGGACAGCTCCCGTTCTGGCCAGAGCCAAAGCTAACACTGGCCCACTGTAGATACACACATGTTAAATGGCCATCTGCAGTAACACTGTACTCTGTAGATTTTATTTGTGCATGTGTCAGTTACCTGGTCATGCTTCGGAGCAACGCAGGGAAGTAGTCCTGCTCAACATGTTGGAAGTAAAACTGTCTGACCTGCTCCTCCGTCAACATCACCTCCCTTTGGAGAGCCACGGTGAAGCCTGACTTATGGATTTGAGCCAAGATCTCCTCTGTAGAACAATAATAAATATAAAATGTACATTAATGAGCCAGTTTATTCTGTACGTGTGTACTTGTGCTTGTGTATTTGGCACGGGCACCACCTCTGTTATCTCTGGCAACGTCAGGCCGGATAAGAGCCAGAGTCCTCTCCACACGCTCTTCCTCCCCATCCTGCTCCGTCACTGAGGCCGTCCTAAAGTTTGGGAAGAAGAAGGCAAGCTCCCTGCTGGCCTGGTCCATGTCCTCGCTACCGTGCACTGCGTTGAACAGTGTCTGTGTGCCGTATTGTGCCCGCAAGCTGCAGGAAGCCAGGGGGGAGACAGGAGAGGAGAGCAGATGGTTGCTCGGCTGGTGCTCAACCAGAGAGAAGCGCAATGTTTGGGTGTGTCTGACGGAGCAGGCGTGAATGTGCTGTTCATTTGCTTTCCCAGACTTAAGCCTGAGATTGTTTCACACTGTCGCAATCAACAGCGCATGAATAAATGTCTATGCTATAAAGAAATGTCGATCTTTACAAAGACATAGGAATGATCTCTTCATCATATCGTATCTTATGGTTTTAATGCCATTGTTGACGTTTTCTCAACTTTCTTTTGTGAATGCAGCATTTTGTAACTCCTACTAACCTTTCTGGTTTATCTCTCCTAGCTTCCTCTATGTCCGTTGGGCCAATGAACTCTCGCCATGCTGGCACAACATAAGCTGAGCCCTCAACCTGAGAGAGTACCAGAATATGGGACGGACCACTGGACATAAACCGCACCAAGTCTTCAAAGCCAGCCTGAAACCACCATCACATGCACAGAAAAAACGCATACACACATGTTAATGAACGCATCAAAAAGTCTTGAATCAGGTCTTACATTTACACGGTGAGAAAGAAAGAAGAAAATGTGTGTGAATATATTTTTAAAAGGCAGATACAATACTGTACATATACTATATTATTACTTCATGAACATTATTGCTTTACCTGTCCACCTTTCCGCAAATGTTTTGTATTTCTGAATCTCTAATCATTTAGTCTCAAACAAACAGCGGCATAAGCAAAAATAAAAGCTGCTTACACGGCAGATCTATTTTGAGCGCTGTGCAGAAATGCAGATGGAAGTGTGATGTATTGCAAACGAATTGAAATGATTTTTGCACTGGTTGTGACTGCGCTCCCATTAGTATGTTGACTGAATTTAAATTGGCTAGACTAACCACACAAACAATGAACCAATTAGCAGTTTGACTAGTACGACAACATCTGCAGTGAGATACAAACACAAGTCTCTGTATCTGTCAAAGTGTCTTCTGTCCGTGTGAGATGTGCCTTGTTGTCACTATTCTCTTCTACTCTCACAGTACCTCGTCTGCTTTGTGCCGGTAAAAATCTTGAGCCTCCACCTCAGTCAGCGTGCGTTCCTCGTGGGCCAGGATCTCAAACCCAGCATCTTGAATCTAGCCGGGGGAGTAATGTCAGGATAATGAACGAATGTCAGCAGGAAGGCTCGAGACAATCTTGTCTTCTCAGATTGTGAGCAGTGTTAGTCTCTGTGTACCTTCATAATGATCTCATTTGCCTTGCCGTGAGCAACAGCATCTGGTTTGACGATGGCAACTGTGTAGGATTTACTGGCAGGAACTACAGGAGAAAAGAACAGCTTGAGTCAAGATCAGTAATGCAGATACAATGCTGAACACAATCATGGTGATGCTGGGAAACAACAATGATAATCACGTTAGCAACATTACCAGCAATAGACCGACCACTAATATGATTAGATAGTTTCGACAGTACCAATTATGCTTTCTTCATTTTCTGACTGCTGTGGAGTCTCCTCCTCGTCCTTCTTCTCGGCATCCACCAGACCGTCATCTTTAACCTGATGGACACAACAACACCGATGTCTACAAATTTCTTGTCCAATCAATAGAAGCAGTAAATGCTCACATTTGTGAACCAGATCCAGATGTATAGAATTTCAGCTTGAAACATTACTTAAAGGTGCTCGTTAACATGGGTCGGGGCAGCAAGTTCAAAATAAGTTCAAAATAAAATGTCAAAAAAACGACTTCAACAATTAACTGATTGTCTAAATAGTGAATTGGTTTTCCTGCTATCACAAGTCAAAATGTTTCAGCTCTAGAAACTGAGTGTGTGTGTCTTACTGCTCACCGCTTTGCGTTCACCACCTTGCTCCAGGACCAACTTCTCCTTGGTCAGTTCCTCCACAGTCATCCTCTGAAGGAGAGGAGTGTTGGCCCCTCGCAGCACAGCCACCAGCTCCCCACTCTGTTCATTCAACACAAAGACATCAACAAAGTCTTTCATTCGATTTTATTTAACATGCTGTGACATACAGAGATGCTTTGACAACAGCCCATATAAGCAAGATGCAAAAATGACAAAACAGTGGAGTGAAAGCTCAGGAATGAGCATGATTCTAATAAAAGTAAATTAATAATACAAATGAAATAATGGGCAGCATATTGCATCACCACCAGAGGGATCAGCACTCTATTCACAGCCCTATTTCCTGCCCTACATTATTACACCTGTGAGCATCATAGAGTCAGGATAAAAGAGAGACACAAATATAGACAGAAAACATATAAAATAACGCGATGAAAATACAAATATAAGACAGAAATAGTATATATATTGTGTACAAAGGAGAGAAGGGCAAAACACGGATATGGTGGCTCATATATGTTGAAGCATATAAACAGTATAAACACACTTACCCCATATAAGAGGAAGGTGGGCTCACATTTCCCTCGATACCTCTCCAAAGCATCAATGTTGTCTGCCTCGGCCTACACCAGCACCACACACACACAAACACACACACACACACACACACACACACATACACACACACACACACACACACACACACACACACACACACACACACACACACACACACACACACACACACACACACACAGAGAGAGACAAGCTAAGGGCTGCTCCCTCACACATTTTGGTTTGAAATTAAATTGTTCACGTTTTAAATTCACTTGTGGCTTACTGTGGCAAAGTGTAACAGGTCATCACCCTGTTCGTTCTTTATTTTGCGTAAGAGGCTAACCACAGCTCGACAGGGACCACACCACTGCTGGTACACATCTACAACTAGAAGAGAGCTGGTGGGAGGACTGGTGCAAGCATTCAATCTGCAGTGATCCAAATGAACACAGTGGGGCAGCAACATACAATAAATGACACTCACAATGACTAGAGTTCATTTTACACAACATTATGGAACAGATGATTCGTGTTATGATGGTTAGTATTCACTTTTAACGGGACATAACACTAATTAGATAGATAGATAGATAGATAGATAGATAGATAGATAGATAGATAGATAGATAGATAGATAGATAGATAGATAGATAGATAGATAGATAGATAGGTAGATAGATAGATAGGTAGATAGGTAGATAGGTAGATAGGTAGATAGATAGATACTTTATTAATCCTGCAAGGGGAAATTTGTTCTCTGCAGCAGCATTATGATACAGGTAAGCAATTAAAGTAACATAGTAAAAAAAAACAAATATTGAGTACAAAAATGCACAATATATATAATGAAATATAATAATATTAAATGAACTAACTAAACAGTGGTGCAACTTCTTTTACTTTTAAAGGTCTTACCCGTCAAACCTTTGGTTGCAAGCATCTCCTCCCACTGCTCTTGGTTTGTGACAGAGGCCTGCGCAAAATAACAGCTGAGTTAATATCAGAGCGTCATGAAATAAAATGAAAACACAGAGGACTCTCGTCAACATGACAGACGACATGTTGTGTTAGTCCGACCTGCAGACTCGCCTCTTTCTTCTTGCCTGCCATTTGATTACTTAAATGGAAATATTTAAATGTGCCGAGTGTCTGCTCGCGCTTGTTTGGCAATTTGGTTGCTAAGAAGCGGTGCCTTCCGCCTTCCGGAGCCAATCCCCGGCATGTGCCGTCAGATTAAAGTGCGCTACAATCACTATGATTTTAAACTCGTTGGCTCGGTTCTTTATTCTTGCATTGATGGGTTCGTTCTAAGGGGCTTCAATGCTGTATGTCAGCCACAGATGTGCTATCAAGGCTGTGCGGTGTTTCAATAGACGGCGCAGACAACTCCTCAGTCTGATATCAGTATGCAATCTAAAGCAGGCAAGCAGACTTACTGTACTATCTGATCTAATAATCAGAGGGATGTATATGTCTTTTAATGCCACTACATTTATTTAACAGCTGTAGTTAGTTACTGTTCAAAGCATATGATCACTTCAGAAAATAACATGCATTGTTAAATGTTAAACTATCCAACATTATAACATGCAACGTGTATTACTTACATGTTGATCAATCAAATAATGATCTCATTATACAATAATATAGGACTGACAGGAGCCATTCTGCAGAATGAATACTTCATACTTACATTCATAGTACAATGAGTAGCAAATACTTCTGCACTTTTACTTACACATTTTTTTTAAATGTGTGGTATATTGACACTTTAACTGAAATCCAGTGAAAACTTACTTTCAAAAGAAAGATGTAGAGTATAGAGTCACATAATTAGAGTTCCCACACAATGCAAGTGAAATACATGTTTTGAAATGAGCTTTTGAAACAGTCCCCCAGAAAGAGCTGACCTTCTTCCTTTTTATGACTTTTTTTCTAGTTGTACGTACTAGTGTTTTATTCTTACTCCTTATAGTTTGTGTTACTACAAGTGCTGTAGTGAATAGAATCAGGTGTTTACAGCAAGTTTTTAGATAATTTCCTCCTAAAACACACGATAAGAGTACCCTACGTCTTCCCTTTGGTGTTGAATCTCCACTTCCTCACTCAGAACTATCCTGCCACCTCGAAGAGGTTTCCCTCAAGCTGTAACATTTTATTTGACAGTGAAATAGGTACTCTAAAGAGATCAGACCACTTCTGCATGCGCTTCCCGCATGAATTTCAATGAACTGCTTGCACTTAAACGGTTCAGCTCCACTGCCTCCTCCCATGCAAAGTGCCCGGAAAAAACAAGTCGAACAATGAGAGTAATTTTGTTAAAGGACAAATCACAGTGAGCGAGAAAGAGCATCATAAAATGAGCCACTGAAAAAGAAATTGCATGGTCCTTTATGCTATTGTCAACAGCCCCGCAGTTTGTTTTGCTCCCACTGTGCTGTATTGGCTTGTTTCTATTATTAAGCCTGTGTCTCGCTCTGAGCTCATTATGCAGCCAGATGGGAACTAGAATCACCTCCCCTCCATCACCGCAGCTGTGACAAGGTCCTTGCCCTCAGAAATAAGATTCATAAAGTGCGTAATGTTCAGGACTGTGTTTTTGTTCTACTTTTCATCAGAGGGATGCAAGGAAGTGATTACTTTTGTTCTATCAAGTCAATGAAAAACATTGTTGTGATGCCTTTGTCCCCATGCGCCCGATTCAAATATTGACCTTTTTGTCGTCTGAATGTCATCAGTAATGACTGCTTCTGCGTGTTTGCGGTTGACTGTACGCTGAACAGATATGCTCCTTCAAACTGAAAGGGGATTGCTGTGTTTCAGGGGAATGCACTGGGAGAAGATTGTTGGAGGGTAGATGAGATGTCACAAACTCATTCAAAGGTGTGAAACTGAATTAATTGCGACTGTAAGTCAGAGTGGCACATGTTCAGACAAGGGATGGCATAGCTCTTCAAATGAATACGCAGTGCTGTTCTATATCTTAGGTAGGTGGTGACCAATCCTGCCCGCACAGTTCTCCTTTATGTTACGAATATTCTTCATAATCTGGATGCATCAACAGAACAGAGAAACAAATAGTTTCTTACTTAAAAAATAAACATCAATTATAAACATCAAATAAAATACTTCAATGAAAGACAGTACTTCACTGCTGACCCTCAACTGAATTCAGAGAAAATTATTCTGCAGGATGTCAGAGGCTTTGCCACGGGCCATTTGTTCGAAAGACTTTGAAGGTCTTTGCTTGAAGCTGGTTATCATAATGTAAAAGGTTTCCGTGGTACAGTGCAGGTCCTTCCCCAGTCTAGGGGCCTCAGTCCCTATGTGGCCTTGAAGAAACCACTTATCATCTTTCTCTGGTGGATAGCTGTTAATCTCTCCTCAGTGATGAAATACACAGAGGATTTCAGGCTACGACAGCACTGAAGATTAATCTCCATTAGCACATCTTACACACAGAAGTCATATTTAAGCCGAATTATCAGAACTCCATTTGTTGTGTTTATTTTTGTAAGACGCTTCATCCTGCCATCTTCAAAACACAAGCCCAAAGGGCTTTAGTCTAATTGTTCAGAAACAAATGTTGTAGAACTCCCAGTTGGTCTGTAGCTTCCTGCCTTTAATAAGGAATTGTTCAAAACAAAAGAAATATCTTAATTTGTTTTCTTGTTGTTTGTTTTCTTCTCTACTGTGGGATACAGTATTTTACAAACATTAGACTAAATGGACCATGGTAGGGCAGAGATTAACAATTATTTTCATCATCGCTGAATCTATCGATAATTTGTTTGATTATTCAGTCAAAACATACAATTTTGCAGAACCTCAGGCGACATCTTCAAACGTCTTCAAACGTCTTCAAACGTCTTCAAACGTCTTCAAACGTCTTCAAACTTCTTCAAACGTCTTCAAACGTCTTCAAACTTCTTCAAACGTCTTCAAACGTCTTCAAACTTCTTCAAACGTCTTCAAAGTCCTAACGTTTTAAATTTTTGTTTGAAAAATGACTGAAGTGCTGTAGTTGCTGATTATGTTTCCGTCGATTGCAGGTTCGGTTTTAGATTGGTGCAGTGTAAATCAAAATGCAAACAAGTTCAAAAAGCATTATGAAAGTGATGAGTGATGATGGAAGTGCACAAGTTCCCGAGTCACACAAGATTTCTGCTACAGCTTCAGGAGATGAAGAAGAAAGTTTCAGATTGTCCTTATTTTTTATGCCAAAAATGTATATTTCATCATGGTGACACCAGTGAAATTAAACAAGAGAAAATGTCAGAAATGTTTATTCATTGACAGATTTGCAAATACTGATGCTATTTTTATGCACACATATCATGATGCAACATCAAACAACAGAATTATGTGATAAGACAAACATCCAACGGCATGACTGATGCTTTGTTTCCCAAGAGGGCACTGTTGTCTCAACATTGAACCACTCCTCCCCACCTCACTCCCCCCAGCAGTCTTCCAAAGCAGGAAAACCCTGTGCTTTCAATAAGCTGGTTGCATGCTTATCAGCTCTTCCAGGCCAAAAACTTATCCCGAAAGGCAAGCAATACAGCAATTGAACACAGAATAGCTTAATTTTTTGCCGGCATATTTGTTAAAAGTCATGGTGTATAATGCAAGCTTTAGAAACACGATTTAACCAGGGTGTGTTTCGGAGTGGCAGCTATGCTTTTGAGTGATACGGTGCTGGATGTAATGAAGACACAGTTTTACAGCTGTCAGCCAACTTCCCATTTTTCATTTACATCATGACAACCATGACCATGTGAAGCTCTGTGCATTCACAAACATGAACAAGTCCAACTGAGAGGTAGTTTGTTCTCTTTTCGCTGCACTAATGGATCATTTATACAGAGTGAAGGGGAAACAGTGTGAGCCAAAGGGGGTTGAGGGGGAGTGAAGACGGGCAGTCAGTCAGTCTCCTAATATACAGACAGACAGCAGCAGTGATTGACTGTCAGTCTGTAGAAACAGGAGGAAGCTTTCTTCTCTTTTCCCTGACAGGCGGCTCTTCCAGTGACAGAGGAAGCCAGTATGGAGGAAGTCATCTGCATCTAAATAAAGACCGCCAATGGCTTTGTCAGAGTCCATTAAGCAAATTGCCATGTTTGACAAATTGCATCCACCATCTTTTTTCATCCATTCGTACAAATCAAGCCAGGAGCAAAAAAAAGGGCTTTTATTTGCGATCCAAAAATGGTAGAACATGCAATGAGACGTGAGAAAGGATTCCTCTGAAATATTATTTTGCTGCAAACCATGACTAATGTATTGTATGATGGGTTGCCTCATATGAAAGAAGATCCCTCGGGGCTATATGTACAGTACCTGTTTTGATTGAAATGTGAAAATTCATGATTACCTTTACTATCATTATCATTCATCAACATTTGTTCATCTTTGGTTTGTTAGTGGTGACAAGCAGCAAAGGTGCAGCGGATTGCTCAGCATAGTTTAAATGTTGATCTAAGGCAGCTAATCTTTGTTCCCTCTGCTCTCAATTAAAGAGCTAGATTGTTTCTGTGACTCTGTGGCATCATTAGAGGCAGGTCTCTGTTATCTGTCACAGCTGAAACAGCTCTTGGTTAATGGCTGCAGTCACACAGTCTCCTTATTAAGCTCTGCTGCTTCCAGAGAGCCTCCTCTCCTCAGCATACAGTTTTGATTTGATTGACAAGCAGACATCTTTTACATCTATCAAGGTCATATTTTCTTTTTGTGAAATATATTTTACCAATCTCTCTGTATACAGTTTCTGATATTGTGAAATTAATGATCATGACAGAGTGACAGAGATGGAGCTGAAACGATTAATCGATGAGTCGATCAGAAGAAACTGAATTGGAAGCTATTTTCATAATTGAATGCCGAACATGATCTTGATTTCCTTTGTTTTACATGACAGTAAACGGACAATTTTCTGTTTTTGGACCTGTGGTCTGGCAAAACAAGAAACCTGATAACATCACCTTGGTTTTTGGAAAATTTAGATGACAAATGTTCACCGTTTAATAGACCAACTATTAATAGATCATTTAAATAATTGCTAGTTGCAGCCCTAAACAAAGACTTAAATGTAAATGCATTCATGTAAATGTGAATCCACGTGTTTAACACATTAGAACTTAGCTTTGCTCATCTCACATCCAAAGCTGACACCTCAGATGTGCCCTCAATGCTGATAATTCAAAGTGATACCTTGTCCTGGTTGGAGAAAAAAAGCCCCGGGGCAGCAGTGGTGGAAGGGGAGAAGAAAAAAGAAGAAGTCAAATCAGACCTATTAAGTGGATTACGAGTTATCTGCTGCACAGCGTGTAATTAGTTTTGTGTTATCGTTGTAACGTCAGATAGGTGCTAATTGAAAAGCCAGTTTATTAGTGTCGACAGCCCTCGGAGGGTTGGCTTGTGGTTTAAAGGTCTTGTTTCGGATAGCCTCCCAAATGATTATAGATAATAGACTTGAAGTTTGCAGCTCTTTTAGATGTTATTCCCCTCCAAGTTTTTTCTTGCTGATTTCATCCTCACTTTGCCTGCAAATCTTATGAGAATAGAACTCAATGTAGAGATAATAACATGTGCAATATATTCCATTCTGAAGCTAAGATTGTATTTGTCTCATGCTCTTCAGCATATTTTTATTGCTCTGCAGGGCTCTTACAATAGCAGCGTACTTGACAAAAGCAGTCTGTGTGATGGCCACCGTGAGTCATGAGTCTCGTTCTGTTGCTTGAAAGGTGTCTTGAATGATCCAAGTGTTTAGAAAATAACAGTGAGCATTCACACAGAGGGCACAAACTCCAAACACTGCCAAGGTCTTTGATTTTAGGCATACAGGTTGTACATGGCAGCAGCTGATTTACGACTGCCAGACCTCTTTGGCCACAACCGGTGCGAACGGATAAAAGATGAGAAATGCCTCTGTGTAAAGCTCAAAGCACATAATCCTAAAATCTTATACAAAGCTGCAACAATTGAGACATGCAAAACAAACAAAGCATCTGTGGATGCTGCCTCTCACAATTGTCAAACCAAAGAAACCGCAGCTCCCTTATTACTTTTTGATGACGGCTGACGGCATACAGTTGGAGACACGCAAGGAGAGCCTTGGGGATTTCTCCGAGGTCATGTAAGCTCATGGAAAAGCTTCTCAAATGAGCTGTGTGTCCTAACTTAGTGCTGCAGATGGCACGAAATAGCTTGCAATCTTTGCCATTAAAAAGCAGAGAGAGCTGAGATGCCTCCATCTTTCATCTCACACGTCTGAGAAATCTCTATCCTACTGTATCATCATCCGCTGGTAACAAAATAAAACAGACATATGCACAGAGGGCAATATACAAGCGAAGGATCTGTTTTAGACTATGTTGGGCTGATGATCCGATTGTTTTTAATTAAAAAAAAGGGAACAGATAAAAGCACTGAAAAAATAACGATAATAATAAATGAATAATGAAAAAGTCCATATGGCAAATAGGAAGGCAGCGTTCCCTTTATGCAGATGGGCTATTGAAGCCTCAACCTTTTTGGGACACTAGCTACTTTTTTCAGTGCAGATAGGGTGCAGATAGGGTACCATAAGACCATAGATGCTTGTGCATCGGCTGCTGATGCAGGCTGCTTGCTGGAATGCATTATTCAAAGATTGAATGCAGTAAAGACGAAGTGCTTGACTCACATTGGAGGATGGACTGCCACCACCAGCTCCCATAGCTGGTTCCCTCAACACTGCTCATGATTCAGCCAGGAAGGCAATATTGGTCTAACTAAATCCCCCCAGCTCGGGTATGTATTCCCTGAAAAGGTATCAAACATGTGATGCTAATATTTCTTGCTATAGATGAAATAAAAATGCCACTGGCTTTCTGTTTGTCTCACAACAAAGCGGATCTATCCACACTCTCAGCAGAAGTCAGCTACCATTTAGAGTGTATACAGAAAATGAGGGTTTATTGAATAACCTTGTCTTTAAAGTGAATTGGAGTTGATTGTCAAATTCACTTTCGTTCAGCTGGGTGTGCTTTTATCACCAAAAAGTGTCAGCAGCACATCGAGCATCTGCAGGCTGAGCCAATCTTCTTCAGCGCCTAAAGGTAGCCTCCACTCCACAGCATTACATTTTAAATGCAAGATCATTTAAATGGTGACATCCCTAAATGGAGGAATTGGCTCGGTGTATAGAATATGGCTGAATCCATTTAAGATCCCCCCCTTAATGCCTGATTTGCTTTCAAGAAACTGCCAACAAACAGCCACCAAAAGAGGCTGCCCTTTAACATTGCATGTAGTAATTTCATCCATTGTTAAAATATAGAACATTGCCTGTAATTTTCTCCACAAGCTGCATAATAATTAAGTACAATAAGGTGTTACCCAACACCACTACTTAACGGTACACAAAATGTCAAGCTGGAAAAGAAGAATAACTCCTCTGGATTTTTTTATTTGGGCTTTTAACAGCCTGTAAACTACATGATAGACAGTTTATGATGTCTGAACAGGCTGCAGAGCTCATTCAATCTACCAAACTGTTAAACAACTCGATGGGCTCACAGTGGGCCAATGTGCAGCATAATGTTAGAACCGAGATTGGTATAGTGAGGTGGACAGCTGTGCACCAAATGCTGAGACAATAAAATCAAACGCTGTGTAACGTTATAGTATCAATGCAGAATATTGATCTAGCTGTTTCTGAATGCATTGAAACATGAATTCCCTTCTAAATGTATATGCATGAGAAAAAAAAGACACATTTTTGATAAATGTGACAATAAATTAAAATTTTTAATAAAAATGATCTTATCTGAATCATGTTTAACAGTTTCATAACAACAGAGTCTTTGATTTTCCTTTGTCGTGTCTTTGATGTTCCTTTGTTGTGTCTTTGTTGTGTCTTTGTTGTTCCTTTGTTGTTCCTTTGTTGCTCCTTTGTTGTGTCTTTGTTGTTGCTTTGTTGTGTCTTTGTTGTGTCTTTGTTGTTCCTTTGTTGTTCCTTTGTTGTGTCTTTGTTGTTCCGTTGTGTCTTTGATGTTCCTTTGTTGTTACTTTGTTGTCTTTGTTGTGTCTTTGTTGTGTCTTTGTTGTTCCTTTGTTGTTCCTTTGTTGTTCCTTTGTTGTGTCTTTGTTGTGTCTTTGTGTCTTTGATGTTCCTTTGTTGTGTCTTTGTTGTGTCTTTGTTGTTCCTTTGTTGTTCCTTTGTTGCTCCTTTGTTGTTCCTTTGTTGTGTCTTTGTTGTATCTTTGTTGTTCCTTGTGTCTTTGTTGTTCCTTTGTTGTGTCTTTGTTGTGTCTTTGATGTTCCTTTGTTGTGTCTTTGTTGTGTCTTTGTTGTTCCTTTGTTGTGTCTTTGTTGTTCCTTTGTTGTGTCTTTGTTGTATCTTTGTTGTTCCTTGTGTCTTTGATGTTCCTTTGTTGTGTCTTTGTTGTGTCTTTGTTGTTCCTTTGTTGTCTTTGTTGTTCCTTTGTTGTCTTTGTTGTGTCTTTGTTGTGTCTTTGTTGTTCCTTTGTGTCTTTGATGTTCCTTTGTGTCTTTGTTGTTCCTTTGTTGTGTCTTTGTTGTTCTTTTGTTGTGTCTTTGTTGTGTCTTTGATGTCCTAGTTTTCAACCCCCCCCCCCCCTCCCCCCCCCCCCGGAGGGTAACATAATCTGGGTGGCATTTTTTTTAGGACACACTTACTGTTGCAAATTAGTTTATAAAACGTAATTTCTATGAGACAGGGTTTTTATGCTTTGAAAAATTTCCCTTCTCCTCTGAATAATTTCCCCAGGTATAAGAGCAATCTCTTATGTGTTACTTCACATCCCATTTCAAAGGAACATATGTAACATGATGCAAGGTGCTCTCAAAGCGCTGCTTCACTGTGAATTTAATGACAGTGTATCTGTTTAGTTCTTGTGGAATTATAGCTAAAAGCCCTCTTTTGAAGATTACTGAATGACTATTTACTGTCATGGAGAACTACAATCAAGCCTTTTCAAAAGGCTGATTGTCTGATTATCTATGAATATGGGCTTACTAAAGAGCTTGTCTTCCTTCGTGCCTCCCCTCCCTCCCCTCCTCCTTCTCCCTTACCATCACGCCCGCCCCCGGTGCTCTGAACTCTACAGCCCTGAAAGTTCAAGGGAAAATCAGCCCACCATCAATCACTAATGCAGATGAGAAGAGCAGGCTCTCTGGATCGGCTTAGCCTGTTGAACATTACACAGGACAATTAAAATCCCTGAATGCAAATCATCTTCAGGAAACCACTAAATGAAAAGAGCCTTCCTTTCAAGAGTGCTCAATAGTGGCAGGCTTTTCAAAGCCTCCTGCCCATGTGTGCAGTTTAATGATGAAAGTGGTGAAGGAGGCTGTGTGAGAGGGAGCCTGCACCCTGCTTTGCAAGGTTGTTACCATGACATTTAGCAACAATATCAGGCTCATGAGGATGCTCTAACACGCTGTTTCAATGAGCGAAAGGTGCTGTGGAGGATTAAAGTGTCATTCATATTTAGATTTTCATATATAGCCGTGTCCTGCATCCTCCCTAACTGTTTCAAAGTGGGACACATGAGGCAAAACTTTGCTAATTAAGAAAAGTACCTGAAGGGACTCTTTGATTTTGGTGTTTTAAGAATGTTAATTTCTTTAAGTGTTTGACCTTGCTGCCTCTGTGGGGAAGTTTGGGAGCAAGGTAGAATTCTTCTCCCAGGACTCTGCCCACAACTACGTAATTAAAATGTGATCCACAAGGCCCTAACCTTATTATTACAGCCTTGGAGAAAATACCGTCAGATGTTCTTAAACACTCCTACAAGGAGGGTCTGAATAAATTCTGCATCAGTGTACGTTGTGACATTTTGAGGACTAAAAGTCATTCTTATTAGGGCCGTCTTTGCTTTGCATTCTCTTTAGCAGCTTTGTTCTCTTTAGCTTCAGGGTGCAGCATGTTTTCATGCTGACTTGTACTCAGTGAGCCTCACATGATGCTGGCATAGTTACTATACAAAACATGTTGTCTGTGTTCTCCAGGGGCAAGGCTATTAGTGTCCATGTACTCTACTCCTGGATCTTGTACCAACACAGTCAGAGCCCACATTTTCTCAAGCTGGGAAGCGTAGGCGCTGATGATTCAGGAATATTAACCAAAGCCTAGAGTAATTTCCAAAAATATCTTAACACTCTGATGGTCCTAAATTTACCATTTCTAAAAGGAACAGTTTGTTTTGGAACACAAGTTAATTTACTTTGTGCCGAGAGTTAGGTGAGAAGATCGATACCATTCTCATCTGTCAGTTCAATATGAAGCTGTTGGTTAGCTTAGCATAGCATAAAGATAGAGGGAAGCAGCACGTCTGAAGCCCACTAATTAAAATGTGTTAATAAGAATTTGTCGAGTTCATAATGCCCTGTGAAAACACAACTTCCACTTCGTTTTTGCAACGATTAAGCAAATGAGATGTAACGTGTTAATTAGCGAGCTTTAGAGGGGTTGGTAGGTGGATTTTGTCACCTCTGGACAGAGCCAGCCTAGCTGTTTCCCCTGTGTTCAGTCTTTATGCTAAGCTAACCTAACCGGCTGCTTCAGCTCTCTTGTTACTCTTTAGCTAGCAAAGCATTGAGCTAATTTCCCAAACTGTCAAACTATTCCTTGAAGACCAACTTAGTAACATATCTGCACTTTCTGAAAGAACAATATAACATATTTCGAGATCAAATAGATCAGGTGGGGGTTAGGTGCAACACAAGTGACACCTCAAGGATTGAATCATCCTGCTGTTCCAGGGAGAGTCATAGTCGGCAGAGGATATTGACAGATCCTCCTCTTTCCCTCACCTTTTTCCCCAATTTATATATCAGTGATCTGATCGTTGCTACATCGATGCAGATGCCCTAACTTTAGGTGTTGGAAGCTCCACCCCTTATTGTTTCAAATAGCCTTATTTTAAATACTTGAATTTACTCTGAAAAAGACACATCACAGTCCACAAACAGACACATTTTCTACACTGCGGTTAAAAATGCCTTTGTAATGCACAAAATCAATTGTATTTTGTAAGTCAGACAGCTTTCCAGACATTATGTGCGTATTGTATGTCAGTCAACACAAACACTTTGACTGATTAATTAGACATTGCCATCTTGCAAATATTATCCGGAGGAAAAGAAAAGGCTGCGGATCCCAGTTTGCTTAATTATTCATCAGAAGTACAATAGACACATGTCAGAGGCAAAGTAAGGAGGCCACCCAGTGTAATCATGGATCTAATGAGGGCTGAAGAAGAAAACCTCCTACGCAGCTTAGAACACTTGGAAACAGAACACGTGTAGATTTGATCACTCCTGTAGAGAGGACCTCCATGAATCATTCATCAATCAGGAAGTGATCTGTGACTAATTGGTGTGCGTGGGAAGCATGTGCATGCGTGTATCCGTCATGTACGCTCACATTAATTCAACTTGTTACCTAGTTTCCATGCAGGCAATTGGCATTTAGTGAGCCTTGCTACATTAACGTCATCTTCGCACCTTTTTCTTCAACAAAGGCAAAGGCAGAAGCTGAGGGTTTTTCTCTCATGAACTTCCCCAGTACGACTCACTACGATAAATCTGGATATTATTGTTCTCCTGTTTGGTAGAAAAGCAGTGAGCTCCTCCTTGTGTTCTTGCTTTCTACCACTAAGTCCCAGATGCCTGAACTTGGCTGTTTAGAGATCAGTGCCACCTGTAATCAATATGTTTACCGCCCAAGAGGCAGCTGTTGATTGCCACAGACGGGACACAGATGAGAAGATAGCAGCCAATCTAAAGGCACTGATCCAATTCACCATCTGCTCACGGAGGCAGAGGGAAAGACTGCATGAATCAGATGCTCCTCTCTCATCACCTTCACGATGTCCTCTTCCAGTCGAGGTGAAGAGGTTTGAACCAGTGGTCTGAAAAACAGCAGTCGCATAGGTGATTATCTTTTACTTTCATCAGTTTTGGGCAATGATTATGAAATTAGATGCCAGTAGAGACAAGAGGAATGTAATTATTTATTTTCAAGCATAATGCATTCTGAAATTACGCTCTCTACATTTTCTTTAAGATGGTATTAATACTTTTTTTTTAGATGGCATTGGCAAATGATCACGTTATCAAGTCAGTGTGGCAAACATGTTAGCAAACAGTCGCCTATTTACAAATCCAGCAGACACAGAGCAACCTCGTGAATGTAAGTCAAATATTCACACTCCTTTTAGTCCTGTTTTTGGTCTCAACCAACTCTTGCTCACCAGCTAGTTGCTGACTTCATCTGTCTACCATTTGATTCTGGGCAGATAACGTATAGTAGGTTGTTAGAGCTGTGAGATTGAACCAAAAACAATAAAGTTCTCGGCTGCGAAACTTTAAACAATGAGCTGCAAGAAGTTAAAATGCACCATAGAGCTGAGGGGAGCGTCACAGTTGATGATAATTCTCTTTGGGTTCGTTACTACAAGCGACCAATTTCACATTACATGTCGTCATTAGACCCATGGTTTGTAATGTTGACTGGTGTAGCCTTAATGTACCAGTTATTCAATATGAAATTAAATCAAAACACTATGAATTTGAATGAGACATCAATTTTGTTTCAATGCTCATACTTTTTGTTTTCTCGGCTCTCTTGGCCGTCTCCCTGACAATTCCTCTTTTAGATTCTCTCTGAGGCTTTCGCTCTGTTTCATATGGCCAGCTACTCTCACCTGAGGCAGCAACAACACTGGGCTTTGTGTAAAGTGTTAATAAATGTGACAGCCAGTGAAATTGTCAAGGGACACAGCGATTCACAGATTCAGCGCTTCAAACAGGTACAATAATGCAGCTGTTCACCTTTTTATTACCTCTGGGCGCTGGGACAGGCTCATGCTGACGGCTGCTGCGATGTTATTACATTGATGATATTGGATTATAATTGAAACCTGTTGAGCAGTTCAGCTTGTCACACGCACAGGAGATGTTCATTAAATTCACAATTGGGGGAAAAGGTTGGGATATGAGTCATTGCTCTGCTAATGCTGCGCTTGACAGTAAAGAAAGCATGACGTGTTTAGATCTCACACTGCATTCATTCATCAAAGCGGAATTTGAAAATCCCTCACAGCATGTACAGTTGTACTTTTCATAGCATAATAGAAAGTGATATGAAATATCCACAGCTTTTAAATCATCCGATGATGCAACACTTACAACCTTACTTTAAATGGCAAAACAAGATTAACTGATGCAAGTACAAATTTTATTGGATTAGCAAATTCTCACATTTATTCACCACAATTTATTCATACTGAATAATTTGACTGAATAAAAGAAACTTTTATTTTTACTATTTTTAATGAATTGCTGGTACCGAAATTAAAATAATACACCACACTGTGGAGGCTACCAGCAGTAATGCTCTTGGATCAACTCTTTATATTTCTGTGCATATCTTGCTTTGTTTGTTACATACATATTCATTCAAGGCTGCTAGGCTCATTAAGTTGCCTGCAAGAAGCTGTCGAATTCATGCAGTACCAGCACGACCTCTGTGACGAATCTCAATTTAGAAAGGCATCCTGTGAAAATAGGAGGCAGTGATCTTGTGCAGCCTATGACAGCCGGTACTCTCAGGGAGGAAGAAAATTCACTCTGTAAAATGACTCTTTCCCCCCGCCAGAGATCAGATATGTTGATTTTTCTGAGGGAAATAAACACTCCGGCATCTCCCTCTCACTCCCACGCAGCCAAATTAGCTGTCACCGAGGACATTAATCTGTCATCTTCTCAAACATGTTTGCGGCATATAGATGCTCTGTGAATGTCGCTGCCCAAAATGCCATTTTGGAAACAGCAATAGATGCACCGTATGTTGTCTCTCTGCCCACATAACTGACTGGATAGAGGGAAACACACATGAATATGATGTCATGTGATGTTTACTGTCCCTAGCTGACTGCACCCAACCACAGAAAAACAACAGCTACCCTCAAAGTCCAACATTACACAACGCCGCTACAGTGCCAGTGCTTGAAGTTAATTTGCTCTCTGTGTGCGAAGATGAAGTGCACCTCATTGTGCATACTAATGGCCCACATAAGGCCTTCAAAATGATAGAATGGCTCTGTTTTGGAGATGACAATTCAAAGTTAAAATTAGTTGCAGCTTATAGACACCTCTCTTCCATCATAATGGTTATAATTATGTTGGGCATTAGCATAAAACAGTAAACAAAGGCAATTTGCTCACGGGTCTCCGGTGGGATAAAAAGGTTGCTTTTCTGGCTGCAGAGCCGGTGGTGTATGTTTATGTTTAAGTGCAAGTTTTGCTCTGAAACAGCAGGAAAAAATGCTGCTTTTTCATTCCTTAAGTGAGTTGCGCTGATGTTCACTGTCATCTCCGGACTAAGGGTAAAACAGATGTCTCTCTGCTGTTGCTTAGTTCGAATCTGTCGTAACTTTTCTCCGTCAAGCAATTGTTCAGCAGTGCATACACAGCAATCAGATCTAGTTTTTTACACTTAGTTTGGGCCCTGTTAAAAATCACAGACTTCAGAAGGCAGCAACACTTTTCGCCGTATGACAGTGAGAGGTAGCAACGTGTACACAAATAGAACAATTACCCATCACCACGGGCAGTGTTGAGGGCAGTGTCTAAGTGGCTCTGTCACTGATTCAGAGCATTTTTTTTTTCAATAACAGCAGCACTTGTTTAATCACTTCACACTATGTGCCACACTAACACTTATCTATTAAAGAAAGAGTTCATAAATGTGCAAATCTGACAAAGCCTTCATCACAGGCTTTGTTCACAGCAGTGGGGTTTAGGGGATGGCTGGTCACTCGACCACTTCAGTCCAGACTAAATGTCTCAACAACTGTGATATGGATTGACATGACATTTTGTACAAACATTCTTGTCATTCAGGACTTAGGTAATCTCCTGACTTTCCTCTAGGGCTACAGTGAGGTTGACATTTTGGTTTTTAAGAAGTATATATACAATTATTCGATGGATTGCCATGAAATTTGGTTCAGATATTTAACGGATGAATTGAAGTATAATGATCCTCTTGCTCTTCCACAAGTGCATCATAAGGTCAAATTTGTATTTGTTCAATACATCATTTTGACATCAAATACCAGCAGGATTAATGAAATTCCCATCAGCCTCAGCTTTGTGTTTAGTTGTAATTAGCGGATGTTAGCATGCTAACTAAGATTTTGAACATGATAAACATTATATATGCTGAACACCAGCATGTTAAAAGAGTTGTACATTACACATATATTACTCCTTTAATGTACATATGAAAATAATAATAAAACAACAAAAGCTACATTTGTTAATGAGTCTGTTGGTGTGGAGACATTCAAAATACAGAACTAACTCAAATTAACACGATAATCCGGATACTTTTAAATTGAATTGTGCCACATAAATCATATTACCTTCTTTTATTCAGCCCCAAAGTTATTCACCACCTAGAAATATTTCACAACATCTATGACCCCCCCACCTCCTGTGACTATACTGCGTGAAGCTCCTGGTTGTTCATCTTGAGAGCCGGAGGAAAAAGGTCAAATCTGCAGTTATGCTGCCGGCCAGGCTTGTGTCAGGCTGAAGACACTGATCTGACAACTTCCTCATCAGCCGGCCTCCGCCCAACGGAAACCACGGCCGGGAGCAGGAGGTCTGCTCTGTTGGTGACAGCCACCGCCTCAGGGCCGTCATGGGCCAGATGAGCCCAGATGGCAGCTCACACACCTCTGGGCTCCATCAATCACAACTTATGTGTAAGAGAGAGGAAGGGACACAGTGAACAGGCTGCTGCTGTTGATGCCTTTGATGTTTCCTTTTTCAATGTGGTAGGTCAATTTGACCATGTGAAAAATATAGCACCTAATACCCTGTATGGCAAGAGCCAACAGTCGTATTTGTTCATACTGTGTTGTTCGCCTCACATTTCAAATCTTCCTTTTTCCACGAGTATCGCAACCCGCTTTCCTCTTTCTATCTCCGTCTTATGAAGCATCACATGGATTTGAAAACCAACAGGAAATCACACCAGCACATCTGGTGCTTCAGCTTCGAGTATACAGAGAGAATGATATCCAAATAGAAAGCTCCTCTGTGGCAATAATCCTGCTCCTGTATATGCTGCAGCTGCTTATGTAGTGGTGTCTGGTTAGGCTGCTTTGTTCCTCCTGTGACAGAGATCAGTTTATAGCCTCAGTGTGAAACTGTGGAGGAAGAAAGATCACTCCTACCTCTCTGACTGATGGGTCTCTGAATTTATTTCTGCTATCAGCAAAGTCAGCATGAAGAGATGCCCCCTGAGTGTGCACACAAACATGTTTGATGCTCCGGGATAACGCTGCCGCAGCTGAATGGGACAGCAAAAGAAGGCTGGTGGAACGTTTTGTTTTTAGGAATGAACATATACAGTACAGAATGAAAATTGTGATATGATACATTCTCTGGTTCAAGCCTCTCAAGAATTGTGGGGCTCTTTTTCTCTAGTTTCTATAATATCTTAGACTAAACAATTCAGCAAATATTTGATTATGAAAATGATAATTAGAGCAGGTCTACTAAAGAAGATGAGGAGTATGGAAATTATTGTTTCGTGGCTTAATTGCGCACATGTTATTTCATGAGTATTTTGGCAGCATTTGTCACGGTATCTCGTGAGAAAGAAGGCACAATCAAATACATGTATGGTCTTTCAAAAAAAGCCGATGTGCAATTAATACTTTTAAATGTTCAAAATCCCTATATCCCTATAAACTCATAACATGTGCAATTGTTGCTTTCATATGTGATATCTTTCATTTCAATTGTGCAATATTTGAAAATAACAAGTGTCGATATATGAAATCACCAGAAATGAAATGTCTGCAAACCAAATGTGCCTTCATGAAATGGTGAAATGGTGCTCCACCTGTGATGACTTCACTTTGGGAGAAAGAGTTTTGAAAACAATCTCACCGTAAGGTCGATTTAGTAGCTGTTCTGGAGCTTTTGATCATATCACATGATCGACATTATTGTCGAGATTTTGCCAAGTTGTCACGAAATTGTCGATTTTCAGAAGAATTTCTCGTCCATTTTTTCTTCAACGTTCAACCTTGAAAACAACACTTCAGGAAGCAATGTCCACTTCTCGATCAGAAAAAGAGATTTCACTTAATTAGCAATGTCTTGTTACACACAATTGAGTGTTAATTGAAATGTTAATTAGGGCCGAATCAATTAGGGGGCAAAAGACCCTCTGTGTGATTTTCTAACATGCAATGTTTAGATGAAGACCATTATTTTCCACTGGGTAAAAGCAGTGTTTTTTTGGCCATGAGTTGCAGGTAAATACTGTCATTGAGAGAGAGAAAACCTTAACGACAAACAGTGAAATAAGAGGTGAGAAGAGGGTAACAGTGCATCTGAAAGAATGATTGAATGTGTGGCACCTCGTTTGACCTTTTCCCTATTTATTGCTGCAGCCTGCGCTGAGGTCATTTCCTCGTCACACACAGCTGATATAATCTGACCATCACTCACTGTCATGTCATTATTGTCCCTCTTTGAGCATACAGGCAGGATTAGCAGCAGTGGGCCTACACGCCAGCTGATCGGTGATCCTGGTTGTTTTGCAATCCTCTGCCCTTATTAAAGATTCCCTCGTTCAGTTCCTCATCGGCCATCTGTCGTTTCCAGATGCCATCAGCACCAAACACTCTGGGTTTATAGAGAGTGTAGACTCTACACTGTGGAGGCTGTTTCACGTGAATTTCAGTGACATGTTTTTAGGCAAACACTAGCAAAGGCCAAGCAGTCGCTGTGGTATGTTTTCTGTCATCTTGTTTGTCTCTCAAGTACTATTTTGGTGAAGAAAGCAGTACAGCTGAGAGTAAAATCATGTAGTGAGTCAAGCAGAAGGCGATGAAGCTCCGAGTGGGACTTGCCTAGCCAGCTGGTTTCAAAGGCAAGTGTTTCCAAGATATCTCAAGATGTTTCAAGTATGTTTGATGTCAATTTTTTTTAGTTTTCAAGCCAGCAGCAGGGAAAGGTGTTGCTAATTTTCACATGAGATTTTGGTCTATTTTGGTCCCGGCACAAGAGTATGAAGTACTGTATGTCAGTGAGTCAGTATGTCGATCATTTAGCCTAACCCTGATGAAGTGTTATGTGTAATTGCACACTCCGTCCCCGGAGCTTGTAGCTCAAGTAATTTGGCAAGTTTTTGAAAGCTTGTCATTGCAGGTAAAGAGCACGCTAAAGGAAATGGGTCAGGTGTCTGGTATGAAAATTGAATTCAGTGATGTAGGAGTGGGCTGCTTTTTAATACTGATGCCTCTATGAGCTACAGAAGTAAACAAGACCATCAGCGAGAAGAATGTCTATTTCTATAGTTAATCTTAATGCTGTCATCGGTGCCACCAGGTCAGATTCTGGCGAAATCAGATGAAATCATGCAGGTTCACCAGAAACTCCTTCAGCTCAAACTCTAGCGAGGCCTCCGGCAGTGAACAGGCCGCAAATGACATCAAGATCCACCTTTGCTGCCGCCATCGACCTGCACCTCCGGCCAGAAGCAGAGCCAACACCGACACAACGCTGCAAGATGCCCTGTAAAGCTGTACATTTTTACATCTTCAGTAGGAAGAAGAGACTGAGGACCAACAGGGTAGGAAAGTCAGACAGTAGTCTCAGAAAGACAGAATAATGGTTTGAGTCTGGGATTTGTTGACAATCAGAAAAACATAGAGTAACACAAACTTTAGGAAAGCCTAATGAAAGAAACCATCTATGAGAAAATGTGTTGTCTTGCTGACAATGGTGGACATCACAACTATGGTTCCACAAAATGATTCTATTTTTGTAAAACACATTAACACTGAACATCTGTTTTGTAGCTCATCACTTGGTTGCGGGCATATGTTTTGTAAACATTTGGGGGGGGGGGGGGCTTTGAACAAAACTGTTGTTCAGAAACTGTCTTGAGAGTGAAAACAACAAGCTATGAACATAGAAACCAAAAAGCAAGAAATCTGATTTGAATAATTTTGCCAGCTGTTTGTGAAACCTTCTCCTCTTGGGGGAGTGATCTGCGCAGTACACCACCTTATCGCTGCCCTTTATGTCAGTCACGAAAATGTCATCTCTTTTTGTAATATCAGAAAAGGTGACCACCATCACTATCTGAAGCTGATTAATTAAAATGTATTTACTCTCCGCAGCTTTTCCTATGATGTTAAACTGTGTTATGAATATGACATAAAATAAGGAAACAGCTGAATAAAAGTATTTTTATCAGCCAATTATTTATCTTATATTTAATCATGGTGATGTGTACCCATGCCAGCCAAACAGTGTGGTAGAAATGTCCGCACATGTCTTTGTATCGTAAACATTCAGATCCCAGTGTAAGGGATTTGCAGAGAAACCACGGTGCTGTGCACGTCTTTGTTTCCCTCGGGTTACCCAGCACACTGTTGACATGGCTCGTAGTTATTCCTGCTCGCTCATTCATGTAAGCTCTCTCTTCCTCTTGCCTTACATATCTCCCAATATTCCTCTCTCTCTCTCTCTCTCTCTCTCTCTCTCTCTCTCTGCCTCCCTCACTTTGCTCTCTTTCCTGCTTTCCACTCCCTCTCTTGCAGACCCATTCATCCGTCGCTGGTACATCGGTGGCTATATCCTGTGTGCCGTGCCCGATGCTTATAGGCCGCTCTCAGATCTCTGTCTCACCCCTAAGCAACAGCACAGATTAAATACTTGATTCATTTTGTTCTCTCTATCCCACCCTCTCTCTTTCCTGGCATTACAAATTCATCCACTCTGTGTTGTGTTAAAAGCACATTACGCAAGACTCTAAATATACCCCCTCCCAGTCAGGAACCGTTTGTCCCTCGTTGCCTTTACGTCTGTGCTCTGTCTGTGTGTATGCATACATTGTGTGTGTGTGTGTGTGTGTGTGTGTGTGAACTGAGAGCTTTTTCAATGCTCTGATGCTGCATCTGCTATGTCTATTAGGTCCCAGGAGGGGGGCAGCTACAGTGCTCAGGAAAGTCCCTCAGGTGGCAACAGGGTGATACAGTAGACTGACAAACAGGGTTAAGTGAGGACCTCTGAAATCAGCAAACACTCATGCCGTAAAGCTGCACATGCTTATATTTTGCTCTGATGATGATGGAGCTGGTTTGCCACTTTGAAAAAGATTGTCTGTGTCTCATTTAGTGCAAGTGCCTTCACCTCTTTCACCTGTAAGAGGTCGTAATTGCCGCAGAGTTTGAACGATCGCTCCTAACGCCGTTGATATCGTAGCGATGGGTGTTCAGAGAAGCAGAAAGTGCTGCTGTGTGCATCGGTTTCTCCCCAGGCTGGTCTGCCTGTCATGCCTCCAGCAACAAAAGCTGAGAGTCTAACCGTTTGATGCTGCCTCCTGGATGAAAAGTCTCTGTAATTGGCAGCCATTATAAACTGTACGCCATCCTTGACAATGGCAGTGAAAAGAAAGAACAGAAGCGTGTTCCCTTCTACCATCTTTTCAAACGTCGTATCTGCCAAAGAGCAAATAACAAACATTTAAAATGTCTCATGTGGTGTTTAATTTTCCTCTGCTTTATTCAATTGCAAAATCTCTGCTCGTATTTAACTACTTTTATCTGATGAGGTCTAAACACTTTTCATTTGTACTTCATTCTTCAGTAAAAAAATGTTGTATACCAAATAGTGCAAAAATCCTTCACGTCCCCTTTAAAAATGTGTTTTTTCACTTGATGATTCATGTATTTTCACGTCCATAATGTTCAGCATTGCTGAAATAAGTATGTTTAATTCCCTTAATTGGATAAAATACAATGTGAAACTAATATGTGTGGAGAATCCAATTTAAGCAATAACCTGCTGAAGCGCTGCACAGAAGTAATGTACACACACACACACACACACACTTAAACACAGTCCTCTGGCGCTCTGAGCAGCTTTTCTGTAGACGTCGAGTGCATGAGTTAAGTAGATCTAACCATGATGAATATAACAAGGCATAGCTTTGACAGAATAAGGGTTTATTCTGTTCCAACAATGCACTCCACATATGACACCTAGTGCTTGCCAGAACGTCTCTCCATAGACAACACCTGCCAGCTCGTCTTGCCAGCCTGCACTGATGTGTGGCATTCCTAACTCGATCACGATCGTGAACACAGCACCTGCGCTCTACAAAGTTGAGGAAGCTGCCAAGTTCCTCCCATGGTGAGACTTTTCTCTCCCTGCATGTCTATCTCTCTTCCTTCCTGTCTCTTTTATGTCGCCATTCGTCACCATCTGTACCAGTTGTGTGTGTGTGTGTGTGTGTGTGTGTGTGAGTGTGTGTGTGTGTGTGTGTGTGTGTGTGCCAAGGACACCGAGAGCAACTGTATCGCTTGTCTTCAGCGGGTGCTTCCTCTTCTCCACATCAGATAAGACCACCACGCCTTGAAAATAATTAAGTTGCAATGAAAGACAAAAGGATGTAGGTATATGCTGCAGTGTAATGCCAAGGGCATACATTAGATAGAAAAGGCTCCACTGTAGAGGAACATCTGGTCCCTCGTGGCCAATTCGTCTGCTTGAGCATGTTGCGTATCCAGTGTCCCCTTCCTCGCTCTCCTAAGCAGAAGGCTGTCTGAGTGACAGTAGTTTGCTGCACGTTGGACTCTTCTCTCTTCCCATGGGTCTAATTTGTGCAAGCTGCTTTTAAATTGTTGCAAAGAAGATGCAGGAACAAAGCCAGTTGAGGGGGCTGGGGCGTGTGGGACCTGCTGCTCCTCTGTGCCTTTAGTTCTGATGCCAATTCATCTGCATTCTTCTGTTCCTTTCTGCACTCTTTCAATCCAACACGTCAGCCTTGTGTTTGCACTGTTTGCTGACGTAATGAAGGAGTGGTGGTGTGAGGTGAAGAGGTTAATGGGGCAAACTTGAGTGAATGACTTTAGTGCATTTCAAATAACGGAAAAATGAACCACCAAATGTTCATGAGTCATATAAATTAGATTATTTTGATATCAATATACAGTTCCACATCCTATATTAGTATTTACAATGCTTCATTGCAGTGCATAACATTGGTCCAACTGCTTCCCTGTCTTTTCTCACAATGTCAACCTTAGCCTGGCATTTGCAGCAGCTAACTAATGACATCCTTCACAGACTTTGATTAATCCGTGACTCAGAGACTCTGTCCCTTAAGGCAGAGCCCTGCTTTTAAAGTACAAGGATCATACTGTAGTTATTTTCTCGACAGGGGACCGGATAGATCAGCAACATCCGAACTCTGCAGGAAAAAAGTCAACGGAATGAGCTGAGACCTTCAAAGTGTTAGCTTTAAAAAATTAAAAAAAAAGTCAGCCTGTCTGTTTGACAAGAGAAGATTAGTCACCTGCAACTTCCAAAGAGGCAGGGAGCAGAACTTCCTCTGCCCAAGGACAGCTCAGTTTGTCGTTGTATGTTGGCTTTTTTTCACCTGGATCTAGCAAGCGAGAGGAATAGATAGATGTAGTTCAATGCTTTATTATACAAGCATAACATATGAATAGTGCAAAGTCTTTGGCTCCACCCTGAAGTAATATCACCGAGGGTAGGGATACTGATGTCCAATAAGGGCTAATCCCCCCTGGAGTCCAGACACTGGTGGTGGTGGTGGTGGTGGTGAAAGGAGTTGCTGCAATCTGACGATGACTGAGGAGCATGACTGTGATGCCGACTGGAGGTGACTGGGGTGGAGGAGGGTCGCATCTGCTTAGAGCTGAAATGACAACTGACAGCAGCAGAGAGGAGAACACTTTGACGGCTACGATGTGATTGGCTTCAAGGAAACTGCAGAATCTGGTTGGTTACTTTAAAGTGAACGCCCCCAATCGGCTGATAGAGTAATTACAAGGAGAGAGCGAGAGGGAGAGAGAGAGAGAGACTGACATTATGAATGAAAAGGAGTGTAAAGATAGTCTTCCTGACTAAACTTGCACTTAAGATTCGTATAGACAGTTGACTTCATTAATCTCCAGAGGGAAATTAAAATGCCGAAGCAGCCAGACACAAGAAAATATAAGAAAATCAAACAAACACAGATTCAAATATAAGTAATATCAAGCCAGTCAATATGGACAATATTACAGTGTGCTTTCCAAATGATTCAAGTGTTATTTAATGTTGTGGATTGGCAATAAGCAGAGTCTGATAGCATCCAGCACAAATTATCTCCTGTATTGCTCCTTTACACCATAAGTCTGCTGCTGAAGGTGCTCGGCTGTCATGCTGTGTTGGGAGGTGTTATCCATGATGATCAGCAGTTTTGCCAGCATTCTGTTGTCCGCCACCTCCTCCAGTGTAGCCAGCTTGAAGCCAATGACACACCCAGCCTTCCTTATGAGTTGTTTCAGTCTGTTGGGGTCGTTTGCTTTGATGCCCTCGGCCCAGCACACCACAGCATAGAAGATGGTGCTCACAACAACGGACTGATAAACATGCGGAGCATCCTGTGGCAGACTGTGAACGACCGGAGCCTTGTCAGGAAGGAAAGTCAGCTCAGACTGGAGGAGGTAGGGCCTTATTCTGCCTGAAATCCACCAGGATCTCCTTCGTTTTAACCACATTCAGCTGCAAGGGGTGTTCCCAACACCACTTATCAAAGCGATCCACCAGGTCCCTGTACTCCTCCCCCAGGCCACCCTCCACACACCCCACAATGGCAGTGTCATCCGAGAACTTCTGCAGATGACGCAATTCGGAGTTGTACGTTAAGTCCGACATGTAGATGGTAAACAGGAAGGGACATAACACAGTTCCCTGGGGGTCCCAATGTGACTCACAAGCCGTGCAGACACAGAGCTCTGTAGCTTCACAATCTGCGGTCTGCCTGTCGGGTAGTCCTTGATCCATTAGACCATGGAAGCATCCACCTGTATATCCTTCAGTATCCTTCAGCAGTCTGGGCATGGGTGGTATTAAAGGCACTGGAGAAGTTGAAGAACATAATTCTCACCCCACTGTTGGGTCCGTCCAGGGAGAAATAGGAGCCCAGAGACTCATCTCTTTTAGGACCTCCTCATTTACTGACTCTTCTCTTTTTCTCTCATTGGGTATTTGAAACAGTTGTAAGTTGCATCGGAAAGTAAGAAAAGAAACAGTTGGTGTTGCCCAAAATGTCAACAGCGTAACATAAAAAGCAGCTAATTTTTTTTACATTCAACGAATGAGAAAGTAAACGCAAGGCAGAGAGATGCTGGGAGGTTTATAACAACATCTGTAATGATCCATGATGGAGAAGAAATTGAGCATAAATCAAGGACACATCCAGCTTAAGACAATGGGAAATTAAATTGGGTAATGGAGTGTGGGAAGAAACTGTGCAAAAGCCTGCATCAAATTTCACCATGCATGCAGAACTTTTGACAATAACAACAGAAGTCCAGCTGTGAGTGTTCGTCTCTGAGTCTCCTGCCTTGTCTTTTGAATAAAAAGGAAGGGCATCATGTTACAGCTCGGTATGAACAGTTCCAGTGTGCAGTATGGCTTCCCAGTCCTGCTTGTTTTCTATTTACTTGCCTATTTGCAGCTCCAGCCAGCCTTTCATGCTTCCAGGGACCAAATGAGACAGCCGCTAACAATGGTCCCACATGCTCAACAATGAGCAGAGGATGTGCATGATGTCTAAAAATGAGCCTGACATCTTAAAAAGGAGCCTCACTGCAATCTTAAAAAAGTTAAGATCTTTGAGAGTAAAAACAGATCTCTTGGAGCAAATCTCCAGGCCTTATTCAAGAAATGACATAACACACCATGCGTGTGGAGAGTAACTGACTGTTTGATTTCAAATCAACAAATTAAAAGAAAATCAGGAGTTGTTTTTTTTGCCTGAAATGTTTCCATTCCAGTGCAGCTGTGTCTTGGGCCATGGGAGGAAGCAGAGAGTGATTAGAAAACACTCTCTAGACATTTAAGAGACACCGACTGAAACAGTTTTGTTTTCATTTTGTGTGTGTTTTTTCAGCCCAAGGCGATTCTGAGGCAATATCTGCTGCTTAGCGTTATTGCTCCACAGTGACCTTTGAGACGGTGAGCGTGATGGAAATACGGATGGTTTGACAGGATGGATCCAAACCATGAGGGAGATGATGGGTGATGATTATCTGGAGTGAGAAGGATGACAGCAGGCCCTAGACGATCACCAGACATCTCCTGACTTGGCATTTTGTCAGTTTAAAAGGACACACTGCCAACACTTTATGTGTTTCCGTGTGCATGTGGAGGTGTGATGGTGAGTAAAACCTTGCACATTGTCATTTTGAATTTAAATCTAATTATACCAAATTAATTCAAACTATTTGCGCGCTTGTCTGACTTTGCCAGAGACACAGCTGAGCATGTAACTGCAGACAGCTTTGACAAACTGTGAAACAGAGTCAGACATGCTGATAAGTATAGTTTTGTTCTTGGGATGGGTTTCAACGGGGGGCTAAAGAAAGAAGATTCAAGAGCGTCCTCTTTAGTAGCTTTTGCTCTGAAGCTGATGTTGCTACAGCATGAATGTAAACCAGGCTGCAATATAATTTGTTTTTGGCTATTGGCTGTCCTCAGAGATGGCTGCTGTATCTTAAATAATTTAGTGCTGCCACAAAAAGCTCAGAGCAGTGAAGGACACAGGCATTCCCTGACCTATGGTACTGTATATAGAAGCTATATAAACCCACTGGCATTCTGTGTTGTTACAGCAAGTAAGAGCCGTTTCATACATCTGTGTGTGTTTGTGTGAGTACAGAGCTGAAGAAACTACCGTGAAATTTGCAGACATCACAACAAATGAAAGCACAGCGAAGGTGAGATATAGTCGACTTGATTTTACCGAAGTGACTTTGTGTCAATGCTGTTTCACAAAGCACAGAATGCAGAGTGCAAAAACACTCGGATCAGGATGACGAAAAATACTGAAAAATGCACGTTTGACCTGACTTGAAATGTAAATACAGACCAAATAATTCACAGAGTGCAAGGGATTTCATCATCTTGCTCTGAGTAAATTGGGCAAAGGTTCGTTTTGATGTGACATGTACAAGCTCGATGATTAAAGCATAGAAATGCAGAGGGAAGTCAGGCAGCAGGATACAGTTGGGCTGCATCAACTGCACTCCTGCAGCAGTCAGGATGAGACAGTTAAAAAGGAGGTTGATCAAAGGAAGCTGCAACTTACTACAGCTATAAATACTTTATGGGTTTGTGAATGTGTTTTTTTTTTTATGTGGGTGGGTTGATGCAGGATGTGATGTTCGTCAACTCTTTCTGTATGATTTTTGCATACGCCTCAGTAGCCCCATGCCTTTTATTTTGGTAAACGATGATTGCAGCCTTCGGCTAAAAATACCAGCCTAACAGTCAGCAATTAATCAAGATGATTGTAATTGTGTTCACAAGCCTCAATGTGCTGCACAAAAATGAGGAACCAACATTGGGAAACATAGCCGGGAAATGGAGCAGGAAAAAAAGAACCAAGAAGGTTTCAAAGGCCTTCTATTGGCTGTTTAGTCACAGTGCAGTTAAAACATGCCTGCACGTTTCAGCCATTAAGACCTTCACCAAGGCAAGAACAAAATGGTTGCCGTAGTAGTTTAGTGTCATCTTTAAGGATTTTTAGGTCAAGAAAATGGATTTCAGCTGAAGAATAATCTAGGCTAAACTTTAAATTACTGTCAGTGTTATTTAAGTACAATATATCACTGAAATGATGTTCACTCATTGACCTTTCTGCAATATGCATTTGCTGTTCATGTGGAACAAACTGGGAACGGTTGGTTAATATTTGGGGTGTCTTTACTGATTTTGGGCTGAAATGGACTCTAGTGCATGTTGATATATATGCCCCTCAAAGATCGGCTTAATGTAGGCCTTCTGCTCAAAAATAGAGTTTGACATTTTGGAAAATATGCTTATTCTGTGCCAAGACACGTCCGTTAGGTTTCATAATAATAATTTTATATTTCTGTTAATGAACATATAAAACAAACAAGATCTAACATGTTAACTTTTGAGCTTTAGAGATGCTGGAGAGCAGATTATTTTACCCTTTAGTATCACCCTAACTCTCGTCAATACAGTAAGTAAGTAATACAGAAGTGTCAAACTATTTCTCAAAGTTACCTTTCCTAAAGTACACTCACTAAACATCAGACATTAGATTGTGTCTGTGTAAATTTCAGCCGGTTTGGACGCTTTTTCTTGGTTGATTTTTTTTGAGTGCACGTATTCAGAAAAGACAAAAAAAGAAAAGTGGAGACAGCAGTTAGTAATCACATTACATGATTTTCCTGTGTTGATGTGCATTTCATTCAACCTTCTAAAGATGCTGATGAACTGAAGAATGTCTTTATCCATGAGAAGTGTTGTGAATCTCTACAACACAACAACCTTTCATATTCATACCAAGTATCAAGCCAAACTGACCGCTCCACACCCAACCCCACATAATCTCACAACAATGGAGACAATTACATTAATGCACCGAGAAGCTGGACGTCTGGTTCAGCCAATCAGCACCCACAGGCGAAAGGGGCTCAGCTCCTCATTTACATGCTAATGGTGTTAGTGGAGGCGATGCGAATGGGGGCCGTGGCAGGAGGCCACGCTGTGCTGCAAGTTGAGGCGTTTTTTTTTCAGGGGCCATGGTTCGGCACAGCGCAGCCCAACAGATACAACCCCATGGTGTGGAAAACCATCTGCTGGTCCTCATCTGGTCCAGCCAGCAGGTCCATTTACACACTGCCTAATCAGACGCGCCTCCTCTTCTCTCTCTGGCACACAGGCACGACCAGGCCTCTTTTCAAACACAAATTAGTCGGTCTTATTTCCTACCGCTAAGCTGGCAGTGTTGTGCACCGGGCTTTGGCCACCATTAAATGTCTCGCAGTATGGAGAAGTCTTTTTTTAATTGTTAGCTTTGAGCTGTATGTTATTGTTTGTGGACATTCATGTGTGTTTTGAGTTGAAATATACAGCTATTCTGCGTGACGTCGGTGTGTAATGTACCTAGGTCTTCATGCACATGTTGTGTCACTGACAGCAGGATTCAAGGCCAAGCAACCTTTATTTTTCACCCACACTCTCACTGTGTGGTGTAGGTGTAATGCCCTCTATTTAGATGCAATTCAAAGGTTGGTGTGGGTGTACTGTTAAAAGCCCAAGAATAGCCTCCTAGCCTCCTCGTAGAGCCATGATTGAAGTATACTGGTAACCACACCGAACAGCTCTCACATGTACGCTACATATGAAGCTATACAGGCAGTAGCAGGTTCGCTTTGCTTTGCAAGAAAGGGTCTAGCACATAACAGTGAGATATAAACGTATTCATTAGTGAGATTTAGAGGTGCTAGAAGGCAGATTCCTATCAAACTCTTGCAGTTTCCCCCCTGTTTCCAGTCTTTACGCTAAGCTTAGCTAACCGACTGCTGGCTCCACAGCACACATGTTTGTACATTTACATTACTGCAGATGTTTTCTGCATTTGTGTATTAGTCGTTCAAATAAATATGGACAGCTGTAGATGATCAAATGTCTAAGCCAGTGTGGAAGAATGTGTTGATGTGGGTGTACTGTAACTTAGGCCTAAGCCACCCACAGAAAAATAAGAGAAAAAACCAAGAACAGCCTCCTAGATCATTGATCAACGGCAATCACCTATGAACAGAAGATTATAGCGTGTGGTTATTGGAAAGGTACATTCTGACATTTTAGAAACCCTGAATAAATAAAAACATAAAGAACCTTTTCAAGTTTCTTTTATCATTGCTTTTCATACTTGAGTTACATGACGACATGTTTTTGAGGACAAGATTTTCCTTCAAGATCTCCCACAAAGCTCATCCTGGGACACTGTAATGGCTCAGATCTCATAATGCAATAATTCACCCGAAACCAATGTTTTCTAAGGTTGACAGGCAGGAGGCATTTAGATTTAGAAAGCTTGCGTGCCATATTCTTTCAGTCATATCTGCTAGAAGCAATCTGGGTCCAGTGCTGGCCTAGTTCTGTCCCTCTATTCTGGGCGACCTTTTAGAAAGTATTAAACAGTGGAGAACAATGCAATTTTTTGAGCGGCAGCATTATAAAAAATACTCTCGCAGATGAGGGCAACATCTGTGTTGTGGGAGAGCGCTGGAGCAAAATCAATCATGTGAATGCAGACTGTGATGCTAATCAACCCTCAACTGGTGCAGACGGAGAAGAAATCGTTTTATGATGTTACGGTGTCTTAATGTCACATCTGTAATTTCTCTGTAATTCCCTCGTTTCCTGAATGTGAAGTTTTTGTGTGTGCATGAGGGTTGAATTGACACGATTAAATACTGCAGTTGTTGTGTCCTCATAGTTCAAGTGATTGTAAGACCCCCGTAGGACGCTCAGGTAACCTGCTTTGATGAATTCCTCAAGTGATTTCTGCTGTGCTGACCTTTGGATTGGGGACATGGTCTCTCCACAGGTACTTTGTGTTCTATTTCAGTGTGAAAATGACTGTTGTCATCATGTTTAATGTTCTAATAAAATGTTCAGCATCTTAAGGGCTACACAAGAACGTGTATCAATTTATAATGCTGCACTCCTTTCAAAATAATCCACATCCTCTCATGTTCAGCCTCAAAAAATGAGACAGATAAGAGAGAAGTAAAATCAGTGCGCACAGAGAGTAGATACATACGCTCATTCCTAACGTCGGTAATTAATGTTCCCTTTTTCCTGTTTCTAAAAATCCAAAGCACGACAAGAATAAAAGTTATGGGAGAAAAGATTTAACAAACTGGAAAGCAGACCGAGGAGGCGGCCATATTGACTTTACTCGCTTTCAAGTTGAAAGCCAGTGTAGGCCTTCCCGACATCCTTTGACTCTCTGATGTGATTAAGATGGATTCAGACTTTCCCTCAGAGCTCACAAAACACACAATTGCTCTGCCAATGGCCGCTAATAAAACAATGAAAACTACAGAAAAGTGAGCATGAGTTCGCTTTTTTTCAACTGAGAATTATTGTGTAACCATGAACCAGCTGAACTCAGGATCATTGAGTGACAAATGGAAAGTCCATTTTAAACATAAAGAAGGTGTTGCAAATTTTGACGTGCAAATGTGATCATTCATACATCACTTTCTCGAACTGCAGAATCACCATCTATACGGACTAATCCACAGCAACAAAGCCAACTAATCACACTACGGTATATCACTGTGAGTCATGCTGACATCACACAAAAGTACTTGCAAGCTCTTCAGCAGAAAGGATGAATCTCCAAGTAGCTTTAAGCAACAAAGGGGGAATACTTTCAAACACAGCTCTGTCTATCCTCAAAACAACTTGAAGCTGTTGTCTGGGGTTTGCAGGGAGAAAGTCAAGCTCTGTGTGTAAAAGGAAAAAGTGCTCTAAATCCATTTCAAAGACGAGGGCAGACAGTGACGGAAAAAAAGTAATGAATATTTTACAGGCAGTGAGTGCAGAGCTGCACTTCAGGTGACACTCTCGCGTTTATAAAGCTTATCGGACAGAAGCCCATCGCCCATCGAGCACGACCAAGGCAAAGCCAGGTGTCTGATTGTTTATCAGCAGCCTGTTGGCGGTCCTCTGGTACCTGCTTACCGCCTGCATCAGGCCAATCACAGGGACACTATGTTGGACGTATAAATTACCATTTTGATGGACTGCTGCTGTTGAAGTTTGGCTCTGAATGTCTCACATTAGAGATGGGGCTGTATGAGGAAGCCTGCAATATAGTGCAGGTTCCCTGAAGGGAGCTGATATGGATTTCCATGAGGTGCACTGTCAAATTATAAATGATGTTAACCCCTTTACTTCTGGTTTCCACATTTAACTTCCCCTTAAGTTACTTTGAAGTTGGAAAAATTATTTTTTGACATTGCCCTGTTTGACATATTCACATTCTGTAACTGTTTCAGCTTGTTCAAGCTACATGACATTCACATGATGTTAATGGAAATTTAGTTTGTCGTTTTATGAACTTATAATTTCCCCAAAAACTGTGACGTTCACTAGAATTCAAAATAAAGTTCTGGTGATTTTAACAAAACATGCCGATATGAGTTTATGTTGTGTGCATGGCCCATTATGCCCACATACCTGGTGTAAAAATATGTTTTTGTCATTTATGTGTTTTTTTAACATTTGGCATATCATTGACAGTAGATGTCAATTGCAAATCCAAAATGACAGTCATCTGCTACCTGCATATCATCGCCCTTAAATTCCTTCGATGTGTAAAACCAAATCAACTTTTTAGAGAGAAGCGACTTAAGGGACTTAAACTGAATCAAATAAATAAAGGTGCAATTAACAAATTTTTCGTTACAGGAAATGCTTTGAGTAGATTCAGTCAAAGGGTTCTCCCCTTACTCAGGTAATGCACTGCTGGCACTCCATGTTGTGATTTTGCCACCAAAATCTCCTCTGAGTATTTGGGTTCTTGCTTGTCTAATGAGTGGCCACGAGAGAGAAAGCGCAATTATATGAAATTAAAAGGAAATCTCCTGAGGAAGGTAATCTGTTGGCACGCACATCAAAAGGAAAAAGAAAAAAAAGTGGAGCTGACAACATCTCTCTACCGATCGCGTGAGCAGTCCTTGAACAAGGGCGTTTTTGATTTGGCGTGTATCGTCCTGTGTGTGCGTGTGTGTGTGTGTGTGTGTGTGCGTGCGTGCGTGCGTGTGAGAGAGTCTGTGAGTTGTCCAATGCTGAAGCCTGCCAATTGAATGACTTTGCTGCGAGGGATTAACTGTAACAGCAATCTATCTCTTCATGAAATCTGGCTGTAGCTCTTGAAAAAATATATTTCAAGATGTTGAACTACATGCAACCTTGTGTGCCTGCTCTCACTCTCACACACACACACACACACACACACGCACACACGCAAGTCCGTGCAAAGACTTTACATGTGCTTGCATCATCATCGTCCTTTTAATTGAGCTTCCTCTGCCTGTCGCTGCACTCCATCCATGCACTCACACTTTCTCCTCTCCTCCCTCGTGCTGTCATCCAGGCTCTCCAGCAGCCAGTAGAGCACACTCCTCTTCCTCACCCAGCGGGATAATGACTGCACAGCACATAATATAAAAAAAAGATGAACATTTCATCCCGGCCTCGGTTTTCTCTTTGCACTAATGTACAAATAATCGATGGACTCAATGAAGCGGAAAAAGAGAAGCATGGAGAAATCAATCTGGGCTCGTAGTCAAGGTGAGAGAGGTACTTACATGGTCTCTCATACAATCAGCTGCTAGATGAAGACTGTCTGGTGCAGAGACCCAGAGGACATGGCTGGACTGTCGCTATCCCTGGTGTGGATCAATAACAGGAAGATTGTGGGTCAGAGGTGGAGGGGCTCGATTCTAACCGGCATTGTATTTCTTACACCGTAATATATACACCATAAAATTGAGGCACAGGTTATCTTAACTCCACCACCTCCACTCTTCCTCTCACTTCAGTTTTGTTTTTCTCTTGCTCTGTTGTGATTTTTCTACGCCAGCGCAGTGCAAGAAAGTAAAGGTTACAAAGGAGGGAATGTGCGAAACAAGAACAAAGAACATTCGTCGAGACATTTCAAAAGCAGGAAAAGCAACCACAGCTAAAGTAATGACTCAATTTTAGTGCATCTCTCACTTTGTTTTGCTATTACACTCAATCTCTGGAGAGCATTCGTCATCTGTGTGTCAGGAGAAGGAAGTTATTCAAAGAAGATTTAAACTTTCTCCACACTGACTACAAAAGACAAGTTGAGGGAGAGAAAGTGTGTCTCATTTGGATTTATTCATATGAAAATAATATAACAATAATAAGAGCATAACATGAGTTTCAGATGCATTAAGAGGGATTGTGTTCAGTGTCAAGGTTCCTGAATAAGAGAAAAACATTTGAATGACAGATATGATTTGTTCACTTTTTTGAACACTCTGAACCACAAATTTGTTAAATTGTGTTTTTTACTCGAGGGACTTCTGCAAAGGAATGCAGTCATGCAAAATGACTCCTTTTGAAAAAGAATGTGTTTACATCTAGCATATTGTAGCAATACATATTTGTGAAGATTTTAGTGATTTTTGCAGATAACTCTCCAGGAAATAACACTTGAAACATTAAAATGTTTTTTTTTTTTTTTAAAGAACAAGCCCATCTTCATTTTACTAACTGACTAATAAGGGTCTGTCTCACAAACATTATATCTCAGTGCTTTTCTTATAACATCACAACACACTCAGCAAGCTATTCCATACTTCTCCATTAAAGGCGCATTAAGTGACATTTTTCTGCCCCATAACACAACATAGCTTTACCAGACTCCCTTTCAGCTGGCTTCACGGCACATTTCACCGTCAAGCCCAAAAAGCAAATAACAATTCAGTTTTATTGTTGTATAAGGTTATATGTATACATATATTAGATATATTCCCTCATCCCGAGGTGCTCTTTGCTAGTTTCTGCTGTAACAACGTGACTCCTTCTTTTGCCACTGTAGCTCTGCCAGAGACACGTCTGTGCTATTTCATTTCTTGGCTGCTAATAGAGGGCAATACAAGTCATGTTGTGCTTAACGCCCCATTTAACCCAGACCAGGTTGACCAGAATATGTGGTCAGAACAATGCGTTAATGTCTGATAAATGCTTTGATAAGAGTAGCCTTGCCCCTCGCTGGCAGGAACAGTGTAGCAATGTGCTTCTTGATTGTCAAACACTGACCGACCTACCTACCTACCTACCGGCTGCTGTTGGTGTCAGTAAAGTGCACACAAACTGTCGGCCCGGAATCTTTTTATTAACGGGACGGAAGCGGTCGTGTCCCAGGAGCCCGGAGCTGAGTGGTTAACGGGCTGATGTGCTTTAGGCCCATGAGAGGTAGCTGGCCTTGTAGCTATTATGCTGAAGTGTCAGAATTACTAATACGTGTGGGTGGAGTCACTGACCAGAGAAACTAGAAATGGGACACATACGTATCTGCCTCTTAAAAGCTGAATTAGAATAAAGTCTGTCTGGCAGCCTGACGACTGGAGAACACTAAGCATGGCCTAACTGCTCATTATCATCAGGAAACCTACTGATACCAACTATGTTCATACAAAGTTTAGCTCCAGTAATATATTCTAAAATCACAGAGAAAAGTCTCACTTTTTCTCTTACTTTCCTCTGACTGAAGTGCACCTACGATTGAGTCCTTGTGTATTTGAATCTTTTCAGTGCGTATGTACCACGTACAGGAGGTCTATATTTGGTCCACTGTGCATGTGCTTAATATTCTTGTGCTTGTGGCGTTCTTCTGTGTTGTAATAAACTCGAGAAATTCACTCCATGCAGGGGATGTGGACAGATTACGTGATGTGTGTGCGAGCGCGGACGCAGTCCTCGACCACCTGCCGGAAAACTAATTCAACCAAACAACCGAGCAAAGCCCAGCTGAAGCATCAGAGAGGGGTTTGTGTCCTATTAGTCTTTGTAGAATAAATCCTTAAGTGTTATTCTCATTAATTCTGCTCTGTAGCTCTCGCTCCCTCACAGCTGGTGTCCATGTCGATTGTGTTGTTACACAGTTGTTTCAATCTTTTCGATGATCTCTATCAAAGACTTGGAGGGGGAGAGCAGAGAACAGTCGTCCTGATCCCAGAAGCTGCCGGGGCTGGAGTTCCCATCTGTTCTCAACTCGTCATCCTCCTCCTCCTCCTCCGTCTCCTCCTCGCACGACTCCAGGTAGTGCAGACCCAACGCGTTGATGCCGGAGTCCTCGGAGCTGGACGGAGAGGAGCAGTGGTCCATTTTGGGGCCTTTTATCTTATCCACAGTGGTAGGATGTTTGTGTTCACTGTGCACTTGCTGGACCGGCTGCAAAGGCGCAGGTCCGTGTTGGGTTGGTGGTGCAGGCTTCACTGGTTTCCGAGGCTGAGCGGGGTTTTGGGGCTTCTGAGGCGTAGAGGGAGCAGGTGGGGAAGGGGTGGGAGGATGAGGAGGTTCTGGTAAGGGAGGCGGAGGGCGCTGCACGTAGCACATCTTTCCGTTGATGCGTTTGACAATGTAGTCATCCACAAACAGATCGGCAATGACGCAGTACTTGGGCGACTCCAGGTGAGGCGGGGACTGGAAGCTTGGGGCGAGTTTCAGGAAGCGCTCGGCCAGAGAGACGGACAGGTCCATGGTGTTTCTGTAGTCCGTCTCAACAGCTGGCACGCTTGTACTGGGCAGCTGGCACACGTTGGTCATGGGCTGGTACACATACTTGCCTAAAGGGCGGGAAAAAAAATGAAAGGATCTGATTAATTCACTGTACGCTTCCCTCTCAACACCAAACAGCAAGCCGACATATTTCTGGAGTTGTTAGACACCAAAACAAAGCTAAAAGAAGAATGAATATTGGATCTATTATGCCTAATAATATGTTCACCACATCAACTTAAAAGGTGATTATATGTCAGTGTTGTGTTTCCAGCTTGTTTTCCCACTGCCCCAAAGCAACTAAAAAACACTTAATGCAGGTTTTAATCAATAAAAGAGTAAACTCCAAACTGGCACCATGTGGAGACATTTGGCAGGAATCGCGACAGCAACAAGAAAATGCACTGAGAAAATGTTAATTAAAGCAAGCTTTGTTTTAGAAGGCACAGCGTAATAAAAATACATTTTACAAGTGGTTATCCTGAGTCTCAGCCTCAACTGTTCTGTTCACTGCACCAAATACATGTCCCAAACTAAGTATTTTTGAGTCATCTGGAAACGGATAGGCCAAATAGATGACACTTGAGGGCGTATACAGCCATCCATCCAATCAAGTGTAAAGCCACAATGTAAAACTGCACTTGACCCCTCAGCTCACACAGCGTTCGTTGTAGCAAAGAAATATAATTGTAATATATTAGTAGTGAATAAACATGTGTTTTCAGTCAGGTTCGATCAAGGACAACGTTTTTTGATGTCAAGAAGTGTGGGAGACATAAGCGTGTCTGTGATAACCTATCATCTGTCCTTTCTTAAAGTGGTAGCGGTAGCAATTATCACATCACAAAGGATGTTGTGCTGCCAAGGGCAGAAATACCTGCCTTGCAGGTATTTCTGCCACAGGCTCAATTACCATTGTGTTACCTCTTTCAGCTATAGACAGTGACTAAACAGACATTTATTGAAATGAAAATCTTCAAGATTGCCGCTTAAATCTTTATTTACTGCCCACAAGAATGGTTAAATTAATTCAGGTGACCACATCTTTATTAAGGACACAAAACTGCATCATCCACCCATGTGAAACCATTAAAAGAGGCTTAATGTCTGTATTCTTTGTAAACACAGGAGCTTAGAACGATACAGACAAAAGAGGAGGAACAGTAGCAGTCCTCTGTTTAATGAGACAAACTCAATGGTCCATGCTCGGAGTGAGATGAGGCCATTCAGGCAGACACGATAGCGGCAACAAATGAGAGCTAAAGCTGTAGATGGCAATGTGTACGGCATTTAGTTTTTAGCATATTACATCTAATTGCATTCATCCATCTGGAGTTGCAGATACCAAGAGCAATACTGGGGGAGAGACAGACGCATGGGCAGACAACAATACAAGACATACGGGGCAACACAACACCAACGCCGGTTGTCCTCAACAGCCTTGCAGAAGGAACACAGCCTGTCTGTAGATTTGTGTGTAGAATGCCCAATTAGTTTGCAATAAATTGCAAATATGACTGTTTTAAACAGCCCCAGAGGACTTTGCTTGATGTGTGAGAGTAATCTTAGTCTAGCAAAAAGGAGAAGAGGAGGATCATCATGTTAACCAAAATACAACTTTCTGATTCCAAATACTTGAACTGCATGCTCTAAGATACTCCGAGTTAGATTCTTACAAATGCTGCACATTAACAAATACTAGTATTATAACAAATAGTGGTAGTTACTTAAAAGATGCTTTGTTTTCAGTCTCTATTAAGAAGAATCAATCGTGAAAACATTTGTTTGTTTTAACCCTAATGGGATTATTTTCTTTCACACTCTGACTATGATCATTTAAAGGTACCGTGTGAAGTTTTGACCACTAGTAGCGCTACAGAGCAATGTTTTTACAGGTGGGTTCCGGCATGCTAACATGATCAATGCAGCCACAACGGCAGAGAAGAAGACTGCAAGCTGGCATACATTAATGAACAAGGTGCACAATTTACACTTTGCAAATGTTGAATGAGGGAGAAAATGCAGCACGTTTGTCAGGCCTTAAGGCTGTATGCACGATACATTTTGGTGAGTTATAATGGTTTGTTTACAAGTAAACTCAAAAGGGCACCTTTCATTTAAAATTCCTTTTAAAATGTTGGTTGCTACAAGTATACAAACACTGACCGACAGCCAGTGAACACTGTCCATGCAGCTTGAATGATATTCAGTTGTACTCTATCCTGTGTTTCCCAGTGCTGGAGCCCCCGCATTACAATGTCGGTTGTTAAGCGGCCTCTGCCCTGTGTGTGTGTGTGTGTGTGTGGTGTGTGCGTGTGTGTGCGTGTGTGTGTGTGGTGTGTGTGTGTGTGTGTGTGTGTGTGTGTGTGTGTGTGTGTGTGTGTATTTCTATACCAACAAAGACCAGATGTCCTCACAAAGAAAGAAAAAAAGGCTCAATCCACAACACTGAGGACATTTTGCCACCTCTCACTTAGTTTAGGTTCAAGACATGAAAGGTGAGGCTGGAGTTATACTCGTTCATATCGCCAACCAATTCCATAAAAAAGTAAAAGTAACATGGGTGGATGGATCTCAGCCACCCACCCATTTGATTTTCTAAGACGAGAATTGTTGAGCTCAATTTAAAAAAAGAAGGTAAATTATTTTCTAAAACAGCTGGGCAACATGGCTTTAAGCAAATGTTGCTTAAGGGCAATAAGAGGCGGTGGCAGATTTGTAGGGGACTATTCTCTGTGGATTAATACACATTTAGTGGGCTGAGAATGTATGGCAGTAGGACAGTGTGTGTGGGATTGAATCAAAATGAACATAAAAACTTTTATTTTTTATTTTTTTAAAACCTTTATTTAACCAGGTAGTCCCATTGAGATTAAAAATCTCTTTTGCAAGATGTAAGCAAGATGTAAGTAACAATACTACATGACATTAAGGAGCAGGTTTTGTTTTTTATGCTTGTGTTGCTAAGAAGACACCCCAGAAGACGGGTCTCTCAGGTATCGTTCCATCATTGTTCAAAGTCAAAGAATAACTTCATGATGTTAGTTGTAATGAATAAATATATTTTAAAATAAAGTACATTTCTCTGGCATTTATAGTTTTCTACTGTACCGAAACGTACCGAACCGTGGCTCCACTGTATCGTACCGAACCCAACCGTGAATTTTGTGAACCGTTACACCCCTACTGGTGATATATCTTATATTTGTTGTGTTTATAGTTTTCTTCCTGAAAGATAACTGGCCACAGACAGACAACATGCCGTCACGAGACATTTCTAACCCTGCTGCAATGAAGACTGATAGAATAAAAGAAACACATCAACAGACACGTTTTCTCTGCAGACCCGGCACTTTACAACTACAATCTTGCTCTGAAAAATCAACTGCAGAGGAAACACAGGCACAATGTCTGACTGCAGCAACAATAGACCAGAATAATATGCAGCCTCAGGGCATTTTGCACTTTGAGTAAAGCAAATGACTCCTTACTTGTTTTCTCGACTGGAAAGCTTTTCATCACATTATAATTAAGAGCCGCTGAAAGCAAGAAGTTCACCAGAGACTGATGAAAGGCATTCTGGGGGATGTAGGAGATCACGGACTAGACGGGATGTAAATGAGGCTGTAGGGTACATCAAAAGGGGAAGCAGCAGCTCTTTGTTATAAAAATGTAATTATAATTTCAGGCGCTTTTTTAAAGCAGTGGAGGTGACTCTTTCCCCTGCTTTCACAGTTAGGGAGTGAACTTCGTCAGTGGAAATACAAATAAAAGTGTCTAAAGATAGCAAAATATCATAAAATGTCTATAATAAAAATGAGGGAAATTTGAGATTAATTATTCAAGCGTAGGAATCACTTAGTTTAATTTAAGTGAATGTTATATACAGCCAAAAGGGTTTTATAAAAATATTAATTGGTAAAGATGAAGAGTTCAAGAGGTTAATGAGACGGCGGGTGGAGGAGCTGAAGTATGAGTAGCTCCAACTCCTCTGCCTCCATCTTGCATGCCTTTCTCTGCCCTCTCTCTCTCTGTGGCCTGTGGCTGGCCGACTCCTGCACAGTCTAGTTTAATACAGGAGATCGTCTCTCTGAATAATGCAGCATGTAGCTCCTCAATGTCTCTCTCTCTACTTAAGGTTTTTTATTATCGACAAATTCCACATGTAGTGAAAATGAATTGGCATGACACACAGATTATTTCATGTCAATAACAGATTATATCAAAGCCTCAGTAGTAACTGAGTCCTTAACAACCCCCTCTATTTGAGCGAAAGCCAGAAGTCTTCATGTGCAGTCGGAGCAAATCTTAATCTGAGCAAAATGCAACACACCAGTTTAAAGCAATGTGTCGGCAAAATCAGGTGAACAAAATCATTTTAGCAGATTGTTTTCATTCATCAACAGCTGCTGCACCCATTTGGCCGGTGGATACGGCCCGCGCACACATCCGCTGCGTTACATCTGTCCAAGAGGCTGCAGGCGGCCGAGGCAACAACATAAGTTTCAGGTTTCAGAGAAGGGGATGGACTGACCCAGCATCATGGGAAACTCCTTTCCTGTTTCATGCCTCCAGAGGCAAACGGCTGTTCCTGACTTGCAGCCAGTTTGAAATTCACTCTTAAATCTGTCATCATGGTGAAGAAATGCAACTCTGTGGACTGTTTTTCCTGTGCAGGGTGAGCATTACGCTATAACTCCTGTGAAGGCCTTAAAGGATAGGTTCGGATTTCTTGAAGTCTGTCTCAAGGAAATACTCACATGCCCAAATGTACTTTTAAAGAATGCACTTCCTTCACAGCGATCTGCTCTAAGGATCTAACAATAACAATAACATCAACAATGGCTCTGTTCTGTTCGTGTCCCAATATGCCCTGACAGAGAGCCAGCAGGCACAGAAGACCCTGAAACTGAGGAAGCTAATTGGAATTCAGCCATCATTATGTCTCTATCATTTACACCTGTGCTTCTCCAACTGTGACATGTCTAAATGTCCTCCTGCGTAAATTGTTGTTCTCTTGGTTAATGTGTGATGAGCATATACACCAAACCACTTGGGTTCAGCACTATTGCATGGCGAGAGAGAGCATCGTGGATAAAGGTGGTGTTGTTTGCTGCCTTTTAAAAAAAAGACATGACCACAACAACAAGGCTTTAGTCACCTGTTAGCTTGTCACAGTGAGGTAACCAGGATTAATGAAACAATAATAATGCTACGTGGGTTTTAATATTCAAATCAAGTCGATTTCTTTGAAGAAGTGACCTTGTTGCAATGAGAATATGCGTTCTAAAGCTCTGCTCAGATACTATGAGGCTATGTGAGAGACATTAGGTGGGTATCTTTTATGTTGCAGTCTTTTTTCTACATTTCTTCCACTTTGAGTGCTTCCATTTGCTGAGGCGCAATGAGGGGATACTAAGACAAACAAATCACAAAAAGTGATGACAGACCTGAAAACACTCTACAATAATCCTTTAAAAACGTGTTGAACTTTAGTTTGGAGCTGCCCTGTTTCCAGCATTGACAGACCAGCAGTTCAAAGTTAAAGTGGTTCCCAAACATGAACAACCAATCAATCCCCTTTGGCCTGTGCTAACAATGTATCGACCCTTTAATAATAGCTGAAGCTTTTTATGATTCAGCACTGCAGCTAATTTTGAATTGGTCAGCAAATCAATCAATGTAAGGCAGAGCTTTATCCAACAACCCTCCATTTTCCCTTTAGAAATGCACCTACAAGAGAAGTACCGGTACACTTTGTAATGTACAAAATTGGAACTGGCAGAGAACAAGCAGACTGACAACCGTTCGGGACTCGGTTAGACTTTCTTAATGAGTAATTCATTGGTCTGCCTGGTGATTGTAATCAGTTCGTAAAGGATAAAAAAAGAGAGAAAACATATTCAGACCAGGTGGTTCCAGCGTTGCTGTGAGCAGAAGCTCTCACCAGACATGACATATTGGCGGTGACACTAAACATAGCTAATTACCACTGAGAGGTTTGGACTGATGTTGTCACCAGCTGGGAACACTGCCTCCACATACATCCAATTCAAGTTTTCCCAATTTCCTCAGCCAAAAGGTTTAACAAAGCTACAACTGAGTGGAAACCACTGGAAGGCCGCCAAAGCATCACTTTCTAGACAAAAAGTGAAGTCTGGAAGCAGCAAATGAGAGGAAGACCACATGAAAATGGTTTGCTTGCAACGGCACAAGGACGGAGGAAAAGCCAGAAATGAAGTCACAGGTAATCGCTGCTCCACAAGTACGATAATGGAAATAATTTGAGTTTGACAATTCAAATGCTGTGTCAAAGTCTCACTACGCATTGACCTTTTGTACTTGTTTGCCTGGAAACCTATTAAAAATGTCATTAAAAAAAAAAGCAGTCTAGCAAGGCTCCCAGTGGTGAATGCACAATTATCAGCCTCAGAACAAGCTTATACTCCGGACGACAGTCAAAGCAGCATTGAAAATGAAAAACTGACGAGATTATGGGGCGTTACAACATTTCACTCTTTTGCATCCAGCGCCATTAGCTAGAAAGGAGGGTGTGAGCTGTAGGGACAGCGGGTGGGCATTGCATGCGGAAGCACGCTGCTATACTTTTCTCACTGCCCGGTTTCTGCCTGATTCAGCAGTCTAAGCTGGTTTATTCTCCCTGTGGTGCATGAGTGTCCTGTGAGGGGAACCTGCAAATTGCAGTGGACAGAGATGTGAAGGTGAGAATCTCCTTCATGACATTGCTGGCTTTTTCTAGCCTGAAACCAAAAATATTTTCCAAAACAGCTGGGCACTGTAGTTTTTAGCAAACATTACTCAAACAGGAATACATATTGCATTTGTTGGGGACTATTTTCAGCCGTGGATTAATACACATTTGGTGCTGTCGTGTATTCACTTTGTGTATGTGGGATTGGCTCAAAATAAACTCCATGTTCATAGTGATGTGAAAGGATGTGCTTAAAATAGGAGAGGCATACGATACGTCAGGTTTTGGCAACACAAACAACATTTCTGAGTAGAAAAAAAAGAATTATTGGTTTTTGGTCTTTTACTGTATTTGAGACATTCGGAAATATATCACAAGACATATCCTTAAAAGCAGAAATGAAAGTGATGAAGTGTGATGTCACTTGTTCAAGTATCTCCATGAACAGTGAAGTAAAGGAAGGCTGATTATGTCCGTGCACTCCTTTTGATGGTTTTACATCATATACTCTGTCTCATATTTAAGATGCAAGACAGACAGATGCAGTCATAACAGGCTAGCATATGCTACAGTATCAGCCAAAGGCCTACTTGGGAGTTCAATACCGTTCAATTGGAAGACACTGGAATACCAAAAGCATTAAGATTATTTTACTTGTTCAAGTGTTTCCCACTCCTAAATACCTTTAAAATTGAATACGTTATCATTAACAGGATACATGCGCTTCCAGAAAGACAATTCAACTCAACAGCATCATAATAATCTGTGCTCTTTAACTTTAACACAACATTACAACTGACAGCTCAAGATTCAAACATTATGGCTGCATGAATGAAATCTGTTTTAGTCACGATACATTGTCCTGGCCTGCACTGAACAGCATACTGTATCACGGCAGTTTGGGTTGTAAATAAAAGATGAACACAAATAAAATAGTCAAAATAAAACCAGTGGAATATAATTAAACACCAGGACGTTGAAACATATATTTCCCTGCTTCTGCATTTTTGCAGCCTCCACTGTTTAAACTATTGAATACTCGGGCGTCTCTTCGAAGGTCTCTGATCAAAGATAGTTTAGCAACCACAGTGACCGCGAGAGTCCTGGCAACACAGAAAAGCTATTCAAACCACGTAAACAAACTTACAGTGACACCAGCCCAAGTGGCAGCACCAGTGCAGCTTGAAGCACTTCCCGTGGCTGTGGGTAGCGCAGATGGAGAGCCCATCGCAAGGCAGGAAGTCTGGTCTCCCCGCGCAGCTCTTGGCCAAAGCCTGCGCCTCGTCCAACTTCTCACTCTTGTGAGACTTCTGTGCTCGCGAGGCGGCCATGCCAACATTTCCTGTATCCCAAAAAAAGTAGAAGCTTCGTCCGAGTGAACTACAATACCACGGCGAGGGACCGAGTCACGTTGTGTTTTTTTTGTACCGTCCACGCAGCCCAGGAAGCCTCTCAACTCGGGGGCGGACGTGAAAGGCGGTGCTGGATCTCTGAATCCAGAGCAGCCGGGTCACTGCTCATGCAAAGCGTCGAAACATGACCTCGTAAAAGTGAAAGGGCGTCAATTAGCTTCGTGTAATGTGACATTCAAAGCCTCCCGTGGTCGCGAGCAGCACGTCTCTCCATCCTCCCCTCGCGTCGGGAAGCTCCTCTGTGCAAAGCTGGTGACGCGCGTATGGAACTACGGCGCGCGTGTGAACTTCATCACACGACGGGAGGAGTCCACCAACACAAAGCCAGCTGCTCTGCGCACTGCAAGCACACATCCAGGCTTCACAACAGCAGGCTCGTGATCTGACAGAAATACTCCAGTCCATCTGAATACTATTCTCAAATAGGTTACAATACCTGAATGGGTGCTTATTAAACAATCTATTTCACAATCATATCGATTCATTAATCCGGACGTTTTTTTTGGTCATGCATTGACCTGCTTTTAAACAACGAAAGGTTCAGAAATAGTGTATTTGCAGACAAAATGGAGCATCATAATGTTTAATCCAGCTGCTGAGTTTGGGGCCGCTAGATGGCAACCTCAACATTGCTGAGGTGTGACACTACTTTGGGAGTGAGCCAATCATTTATATAAAAGCAGTTTAGCTTTTAAGTGTCTCCCTCAGCTCTTCTCTGTCACCACTCCAGCTGAGTCAGTAGAAAAACAACAGAAACCCGAGACCACACAAAGCAGAAGTTTTAATTTATTCTTCTCTACAACAGATTGTTTGACTGATGAAACAGATCAAATGAAACAGCACACACGTGCACCTGAATAACAAGCCAACATGTGTACCAGATTCACACAAATAGGACTGTATAAATCACACAAAAGACAAAAAACAGGTGTTTATCGAGGCATCAGGCGGTAGAGATTATCATTCTAATTCACTCCGATATAATGCAACACATCCAATCGTTGTAAAGCTTATCATGTTGAAGTATATTATAAGGTGTGTATTATTTCGAGCACCCACCCTTTACATACAGGAGGATACATTAAGAAACAGATAAGACAGAAGAGACAATTTTATCCACAATCACAGTTCATTACCCGCTCATCATCACAGTATAAGGCCCTCATTAAAGTGAATAAAGAGATTAAAGCTGACATCTTTGAGATTCAAAGCTGGCTATGGAGTTTCTTGATGACTTCCCTCCACATGTGGACAGGTGGGCTGCCACTGGCCACCAGCCTCCTGAGGAGGCTGCAGGGCTGCAGGTAGGGCACATCAGGGTGAGCCTGGTGGTAATGCTCCAGCCTCTCCAGGACCTTTGCCAGCCCCACCATGCTGGCGTAGAACATGGGACCTCCCCGGTGCCTGGGCCAGCCGTAGCCAAACACATAGATGACATCGATGTCTTCGGGTCCTGCAGCTATTCCGTCCTCCAGGATGCGGAAGCCTTCGTTGATCAGGGAATAGAGGCAGCGCTCCAGCACCTCCTGGTGGTCTATGCTGCGTGCCACCAGGCCGTGGCGGGCTCGGTACTGCTCCAGAAAGCCGTGCATCCAGGGGTCGGACCTGGCCACCCGACTGCCGGGTTTCTCATACTGGTACCATCCCCGGCCTGTTTTTTGGCCAAACCGTCCCTGCTCACAGACCAGGTCTCCAATGGGGCTGTACCTGTAGCCTTTTCGGATTCTAGCTGATTGCCCGGATGCCTCTCCAGGCTCCGCTAGCCCGTCTGCCTTCCTGATTCTCCAGCCCACGTCGAGCCCAGAGAGGTCGGACATTCTGAACACACCCATGGGGAAACCAAACTCCTCCAGCGCTCGATCTACCAACTCAGGTGTAGCTCCCTCCTCCAACAGGAAGGAAGCTTGTTCGAGGTATAGCTTCAGCATGCGGTTCCCCACAAAGCCGCTGCAGTTGCCAACTGCCACACTGGCTTTGCCCATTTTCTTTCCCAGTTGCATGGCAGTGGCCACAGCTTGGGGAGAGGACCGTGGCCCATACACCACCTCCAGCAGCTTCATGACATGGGCCGGGGCAAAGAAGTGCATCCCGACCACCATCTCCGGGTTCGGGGTTTCAGAGGCCAGCTGGTCCACATCTAGTCCAGAAGTGTTGGTGCACAGGAGAGTTCCTGGTTTGCAAACAGCAGTCAGCTGCTTGAATACTTCTATCTTCAGGGCCATGTCCTCAAACACAGCCTCGATGACCAGGTCGACGTCCGCTGCAGCCTGGATGCTCTGGCTATAACTGATCCTACCAAGCGCAGGAACCCCCCCACGTCTCTTAGCTCCTCGCTCCAACATGCTAGACACCGCCTGCTTTGCCTCCATCAACTGCTTCTCCTGGGTCTCAACGGCAACCACAGACAACCCTGTCTGAGCCAGGGCCACTGCTATGCCTCTGCCCATGGTGCCGAGACCTTTGAAGACAAAATCACATGGCGGCGACAGAAATATTGCCTCAGAATCATCAGTTGCACATAACACAGATACAATGACAGTGTATACAAGTTTATCTCACAGAAATAGACTGTAAATAGTTTTAGCCTGGGGGCATGAAGTTTTTCCAAAGCATGCAATATTAATGCACAAGCTGCAGAGCTTCACATATCCAGGTTGTCATGCAGCCAATCCTCCCTGCATGGAAGAGCTATAAACCAGGGCTTACTTTCCAGAGGCCACACAGATAGCTTGACGAGTGAACGTGCTGGTGCTTATTGAAAGCTCGGACAAACAGAGATTACAAGTCCAAAGCTCTTACCAATGACAGCTGCTTTAGTTACGGGCCTGGGCTTGCTTGTGTCCCAGCTGGCTCCACTGGGCATCCTCCACCTGCCAACGGCTCTCTGAGCAAAGAAAATGTACTGCATGGCACGGGCCTGGCCTGAGGTGAAGAGAGTGGCCATCAGCTCTTTCTCCCGCTCCATGCCCTGAGCGTACGGCAGGGTGGCAGCCGCCCGCACCGCCTGGACACATGCAACTGGCGCTATAGCTCCACGGGCACTCTGACGCACCTTCTGCATCACCTCCTCAAACAGAGCATCCAAATCAGACGGCCGTGGACACGGGTAAGTACTTATACGACGGGCATCCAGTGACTGACCTGAAATAGAAACATGGAAGAAACATGACTCCAGAGGAATTGCCTTTTTACTTACAGTCCTCTGAATTTTGCTAAAAGTAAATCACAAAATGAACTCTGTACCGACATTTTTTATACACGCTCACCTGCATAATTGTATTTTCTAAAATACAAAAGCGCTTCCTAGTTTCCATTAGTACAGCTTTTTTCCCCACTTTCCCCAATTTGTCGGACAACACTCAGTCTGCAAATAATTGGCCACTCAATCACAAAACACCCGCAGCTTATAAGAGCAGAAAGACCAGCAGCATAATTGGAAGGACTCCAGTGCCAGTGCACTGTTACAGTTCACTTTGAATAACACCGATCTATAACTGAATGAAAAGCAACAATTTGGTTCTGGGCAAAATAGTTGGCAAAATGTCTAACTCTGAGAGCAGGGGGGGGGGGGGGGTTTGTGATTCTCAAGCCTGTGAGCAATCATACACTACTGGAGCAATAGATGAAAATACATGAGAGGATTTAATATTAGATCTAAACACTTTACAACACGAACTTCCTGTTTGCTGGGATTTAACAATGAGAATGAAAAAGAAGGTGACTCTGCTAAAACCTTATTAAAAGCATCTTAACACCCATTTCTGCCTCCCCTGATGATTACATGGGACAGTAGTCAGAATCCTTCACAGCTCCACTGAATTACTCAGCTGAGGGTCTAGGCCAGAATCTGGGTCACCGTGGCAAAGCTTAAAGGGAAGAGCAGCCGTATCTGATCTGTTGTCTCCAATTACTTACAATTGTGCCTTATAAAGTCAGTGTCAATATATCCGGAAGAAAAATGAATGGTCAGTTAAAAGTACATTCTGGAAAGTCAATGAGATGCGGTGTGGCAGAGCAACGTGATACCGATGTACTTCAGGAGGGCATTATTGCAGCGGTTGATCTGTAAACGGTTGAGCTGTGTCGATGGATTTGTTGTGCATCGGGTAGAAAGCCTGGTCGTCCTGGCAGATGTAGCGGGCAGATGTTGCCACTATACTGGGGCACAAATGTTAATCTCGTCACCAGCAGACTTGAATCTGTGCATGTGTGGCGTGTGTGTATCAGCCCACACATACGTCAGTTCAAATGTGTTTTTTGCCTCCATACACCCATACACCAGCTTTACTGCTGTGTTTTACGAATTGCATGTATGGATGTAACGGACTAAATTGTTCTGTGCTGGTTGACTCACCAGCCGTGCATCTCAATGTCACTAACATTCACACGATTTATTTGTATATTTAGACACACATTTCCTGTCCCAATTCAACACGCCTGCTGATCAGTATTGGAGTATCTGCCGCAGATTTCAGTCTTATCGCCTCAAATCTCCCATCGTGGATACCGTTGGCTTCTCTGTGTGACTCACTCTAAGCCTCAGCGTTACAAACACTCACTCGCTCACCCACTCAAAGTCATCTTGGCAGTGTCGAGTCGGGAGGAAAGCATTTGTAAAAAGCACAAGCCTTCAATCATCTTTTGATTGTGAAATGTTTTACAGGCAATCCTGGAGACTGCTGTTGCCATTGAGTGAGATAATTAGCTGTTAGGCACACGCTAACAGGTTTCATACCAACTTAAATGTCTGAGTAGTGAGCTGTCATTTCCAAGTAAGCTGCAAACAGTAAAAGATGACAGGAAGCTTAAAAAAAATCAAAAATGTAATCTTAAACGTTTTATTTTTCATTTCAATTAAACCTACTAGCGTAATCTGTCAGTATTATAATGTGGCATGTAGCAGATCTCAATGGGTTAGTCTTCACACAGACTGTGAAATCATCCCTGGTAAACTGTAGGGACATGGCACACTTTAGCGATCCATTCAGTGGGTAAATGAGTCTGAACCTCGTGCACGGAGAAATCTTCATCCCCCTAAATGAATGGCGAGGGCCTGTTATTAATATTCTAGGAAAGTATGTCCCTTTTCGCCCTTCTGAATAACACAGCAAAAGCAGTGAAGACATCAGAGCACATCTGACAGGGCCATGAAACATTGATGTCTTCTGCGGTGGAGGATCTGTCTGCCGTGTTCTCTGCTTCCTTTAACTTCCACAAACCTACAAGTTGACACTTCTTGATGTCGGACCAAAATAACTGCACTGGGAAGATTTTCTCTTCCTTTCACTCAGTCCAATTTGTAAACTGAAGAGAGAGCGAGTGGATTTTATACCTTGTGCTCTCCGTTTCCTACCTGCAACACTCAGGGCAAACTTCACAGCAGCGTCAACAGTGTTGTGATCTGTAACCTGATCCACGATGCCAAGTTGCAGCGCCTCAGCGGCAGTCACATGGCGGCCTGTGGGAGACATGAAGGGCATCAAAGGTCTATCTGGGTGACATGTGACATTTCAAATTATTAGATAAGGAATAACGAGCCATCCAGTCACTGTAAAATCCCTTGTTAGACTCTGACATTTATCAAACAATGACACAAAAATAATCTTAAAAATTATGAAAAACTACAATCTGAATTCATGTATTAGGAACATATTGAATCACAGAAATGGCTTCTGTAGCGTGAGCACGGTAAAACTAAACACATGCTGCCCTCTGCTGGTCATCAGAGTAAGCAACCAATCTCTACATAATAGCAGCTGGACTCTTGTGTACATGGTTCATGTACAACCAACAGTTCAGTTGTTGTTAATAATTGTGTCGTCTGCACGAAGTACAACTGAAACACGACAAAATGTGGGTGCACAAACAGAACCCTGGAAGAAAAAACAGACCAAGATATATCTTTATATTTACTGATACTTCCATTTACCTGATTTGGTACTTTAAAAACGGTCTAAACTTCTAGCATCAACTCTGTATTCGTGAGGCAAGGTTAACCTGACTTTGCTACCTGTGGTGATGAGGTTTAAGGCCGCTGGGACCCCGATGAGCCTTGGCAGCCGTTGGGATCCTCCTGCAGCTGGCAGCAGACCCAGAGTCACTTCTGGAAGACCCAGTCTGGCCTGAAAGGACACAAAGTTTGTCGAATGTCCTGATCAGTGTGGGTTTATCAAGACATTCATAGAGACAGCTTTAGTAAATACATTACATTGGTTATTACATGGAAAATATCCTTTTACATCACAAAAATGTAAACGGGGCTGTGTTTTGAACTGGTTTTATTTCTAATGACTCTGGAAACATAATTAAATGAACACAGTCACTCTGTAACATGCAAGACAACACTGTCAGTTTGACACTGACCCGAAGAGACAGACAGAGAAATGAAGGACTAACTTTAGAGTGCGCAATTCGATAATGACAGCCGAGTGCCAGCTCAAGGCCTCCGCCTAACGCGCTCCCCTCGATGGCTGCCACCACCGGCTTGTTCGCAGCCTCGATGGAGTGGATCATCGGTATCAGCGGAGGTCCGAACATTTTTGTCCCGAACTCCTTGATGTCCGCCCCTGTTTTGCAAAAATTGAATTCATGCTGTTACCAGGGGTTCAAACTTTAAGACATAAACAAAGCATTGTAATAAGAAGTGCATCTGATTCCACAAAGATGTTTGCTTCTGGATGTTGATTTTGAGAGACATTTTCTTCAATACTTCATGTTTATCGAGTAAATAACACAAATATGCACATTTTATTTCATAAACACAAACTATTGAAGGTTATTTAAACAAGCCTCCTCATTATTTACTTTTCATTTCGTCATACGATTATTGCTCTAATCAGCACCTGTGAATGTATCCATGTAAATGCTGTGCTCGCATGTTTTTGATTAAATCCTGTGCAAATGTATGTGAAACAAGGGTAATAATATCCTCTCTCTTTTCTTCCCTCCATGATTGCTTCCAGGCTGAAGTGTATCCCATAAATCACCACAAAAATCTGTAGTGGTAGTCAAAACAAAAGCCCGAAAGCATTTGCATTAGTTTAATTCGGGACATTTGTTATATTACAATTGAAAGCAGGACAGAAAAACACAATTTAACATTTTTGTCTCCCCAAATACTGTGTTTTAAATGTAATAGACGCTGATATTAAAATTCAATCAAATTCAAGATTATTACCTGGAATAGCATGAATGTGTATTGCTTGAGAGGGCAATTGGAATATCTTCAAATGCTCTTGCTTATTGTAGATTGTAAAAAATCAGTGAAGGGAGGATATCAAGTGTGTGGTGTGGGACCAATGAACGCCATTATTTGCAAACAGCAGAATGTCATGGAGTTTTGCCATTTGAAACGATTTTTAAAACTCTTATCTTTGTCAAATATTTAAAGGCTCACTGACATCTGGATGTAACAATAAGCCTGTAACAAACTCGTGCTACCACTGTGGGCCCTGGGAGCACACAGACGCCAGCACACGGTCAAATAGTGTTCTCAAACGTTCTTTATTCGGTTACAATGTCAGGCTGGACTGGGCCGTGCGCTCTGCTGCCTTCCTCCGAGCGCACGCCGCGTGGGTTTGCTGAAGTCTGCCGACTTCTCTGTCACACTGCCAGTCTGTGTCTCTCGCGCCTCCGTCACTACTAGTGTTTTTATATCAGAGCGAGAGAGACACAACTCAAGATGGGTTTCAGCTGCACCTATAAGCCTCTTCCCAGCACCGTTCCCTGAACCACTCCGTCCCCTCTGCAGCTGAGCCCGAACACGCCCCACCACCACAAAGCCTTATTTTCCTTATTAACAGGAAATAGAAGAAAAAGATAAAATTGCCCATACCTCCACAGAAGTTTCCATTCTGGCCACAGATGACCACAGACTTCACCTTTGGGTCACTGAGTGCTGTCTCCACCTTGTCAACAATGCCCTGCCTCACCGCTGCACTGCATATCAAAAAAGAGACACATTTTTACATGATACTGGGCGTACCATGTTGCTGACGTTTACCTGGGTGTTACCCTTTCAATTGTTGTTATAGCTAGGCTTAAGGGACAATATAGATTTTTGTTACAGCCCTTCTTCCCAAAATAACGTGCATTATCTCGAACATGACATACATTTTATATGGAATATGTTTCTGTGAAATGGGGCAGTGGCAGGCTAATTACATTTTTATTGAGAAAAACAACTGAGGTGCCTTTTAAACCTTTAACCCCCTAACTGCTGCAGTAGATCATTTACCAGGAGATCAGACTTTGCTCGCAAACCATAATACTACAAGCACAATGCCTGCAGAAGTATTCTCAGCAAAGTGTACTTAAAGTAGTAAAGGTTAAAGTACTCATTATTTGTCAGTGTCATAATAGTATGACTAATAATAGTAACAGTACAAATGCAGTTACATTCCACAATTGATCAAAGAAAAGTCTTTAGATTAGATTGTTTTTCTCATGTGTTTACAAATCATGTTATTTTCTTTCGCAGACAGTAATATGTGCACCTTTTCGTGCGCAAGTCTGGAAAAGTGATTGCATCCCTGACACCCAACATATGGATTTGCGGTAAATCGTGTATTAATTCAGCTATGCAGGCTTGTTTTTGACTTCAGCTCACCTGAGTGCGTTGACAGGCGGATTCTGGAGAGTAATTAAGCCAACAACCCCCGAAACGCGAGTATATTGAGCCATCGAGCCTGTCGAACAAATACTACAAGCTACTGCACTTCTTTTAGGTTTGCAGAACGAACTTTGTAACTCCGCTCCCGCTGACAAGATTGAACTGCCTTTATCAAACTTGTATCACATGAGGTCGTGAATGCATCATCAGAACGATTTACAGCGTCGGAGGCGGCGCCACGTTCACTCCTATGAAAGTTGCTCAATGGCGCCTGGAACAAACCAAGTTCGACTTGCGTGTATGGAAGTCATACGATGCCGACCAAAGAGCAAGCGCACGAGCGTTCCCCTTAACCCCGCCTCCCAGCCGTCGATCCAGCCTCGTTTCTCGGACACATTCACATGAACGGAGGAAGGAAAGTTTTGATTCGGCTTCGTGCATTTTACAACGTTTAGGGCCTTATGATTTAAATGTGGATCATTTAAGTGCTCGTACTGGGAAGTTGATTTACCTTTTCTTTTTTTAATTGCTCAGTGTCAGACTTCTTTTTCCCAATGTAAGTCTATGAGGAAACGTCATTTTGGATCACATGGCATCACGTGATCAATTCCACTGTTTGGACACCATGTCAAATTTGCTCATTTCTTTTTTTTTTAGCAATTTACACACATACATATTGTGAGGCAACAGCCAACTCTTGTACAGATCATTGTACAGTTATATCATTTAAAGATAGGGACTTGTGACTACAACATTTGGTTTGTGCTATTCAACAGAGAGTGAGCATAATAATAGAACAATTGGGGCTTCATTGCAAAAAGATTGAGTCACAATTCTATAAATAATCCTATTTTTGAAACGGTACAATATAAACAGTGTGTTGTTCGATTTTAAGATAGAAAGTGATGGAAAATATATGATAAATATTGTATTTTACTCACAAAATACCACATCAACAAAGGCAAATTCAATTTTAAGATTGAACTCAATGAATATGTAGATTCCATAAAATATTCAAAGAACTCGCAGGACTGATGGACTTTGACTTAAATTGGTGCGATGATTTGTACTTTTGAATAAAAAAACCTTGTTGCCCTTGATTACTTTAGCCTGTACTTATGGGCTCTGTGTTGTTGTATGTATTGTATATAGTATATGTGTTGTATATTATTTTCTTTAATAAAGTGTTTAAAATATGAGATACGGTCTTCTTCGTTGTATCTTTTTCTGGTTGCTACTGGCCGTTGATGGCCGCATTACCGCCCCCATCTGGGCTGGAGCCAACCAGAAAACTAAATTCTGTCTTTTCATTATTCCCTTGTTTTACCAAACTTTCTCGATGTATTATACTATCATAGATTCATAGTGTACTATAATTCAATTTAAATATTATTATAACCCCAGACAGCCGTTAACCGGACACTGTAGGAGCTAGTTCTTATTACTTCCGGAAGATGGCAGTACCGCAACACCAAAGATGCCAGTTGCCGGTTTACTTCAAAGAAGAAGAAGAAGAAGAAGAAGCAGCACAGGTTGGCCATTGCTTCGCTCGCTGTCAACAAGGAGGTGAAGCCGTGTCCCGGCTGACCAAGTGAGGAATATGCGCTCACTTGTCGGACTAATCGCGGTGGTGGCTGCAGCCAGCTTGTACCTGTATTCCCTGTCGTTGTACCTGCCTGCGGCTCCGCGGCGACGTCCTCATCCGACTGCCGAGGGAAGTCATGCGGAGACAGCGGAGTCCGAGCAGCCCGCTGACAGCTCCGAGGAACCCAGCAGGTGACTGACGCTAGTAGCTTTCAGCCGGAGAAGATAATGTAACGTTTCATCTCTAGGTTATTAAAAGAGGTATTTGACTTTAACGGGGCTAGTGTGTGTGTGTGTGTGCGTGTGAGAGAGAGTGAGTGAGTGTGGTGTGAGAGAGAGTGAGAGTGTGTGTGTGTGTGAGAGAGAGAGAGTGAGTGAGAGTGAGTGAGTGAGCTTGTTTACCAATAAGCAAAATTACATAAGTAGAAGGCGGAGGAGCTGCAAATATGATTTACTTTCTTTAAATCATTAAGCCTATAAAATGATGGGAATTCTTTTTTTTTTTTGCTCTAAAATAACTTAAGCAATTAATTGATTACTAGATAAACTGACGATTAATTGTCTATTTATTAATCAATTTATTAATAAACTAGTGTTATCATCAGTAAACAATGAGATCTAAACAAATATGTCAGAACTACTTTTAAAATCAGGTCACCAGTTCAACAATGCTCACAATGTATGTGCTAACAGATATACTGTCATTGAAATATTGTTGATCCCAATGATATCTTTTGTCCATATTTTCCATCCCTGTCTGTCAACATGAAGAAGAGTTGATGATGAGACTGACTTGTTCTTACAGGTTGAAGTTCCCCTCCGACTTGGAGGAGCTGAGGGAACTGGCTGAGCTCCTGCAGTTTTACAAGACGGAGCACACTGGATATGTTCTGCTGCTCTTCTGCAGTGCATATCTCTACAAGCAGTCCTTTGCCATTCCTGGATCCTCGTTCCTGGTAAGGTTAAAAATGCTTTCTGGTTTGCTGGATAACAAGGCAGACAATCTGAACAAGGCAAAAACAGTTGATTTTGACATTTCTAATGTTAGATAAAATATGAGTGTCTGGTCTGCGTAAAAGAAAGTAGGCTTGCATGGAAGGCCCACTAAAACAACTGGTTCTCTCTTCTCTAAAGATGCTGCAGAGGTTAAAATATCCTGCTAGCTCAAACAACAAAGGGATGCCAGACTTCCCTTTGTGTGTCTGCAATCTTAGGCTTTCATGACAGTTTTTCTTCCCCGCTTACATTAATTAAAGCTTGGCGTGCAGCACGGTGAAGAGAACTCAACCACACTGCTGATCAACGTGACACCCAACGTCTTACACTTATAAACACTGTTAGTATAGATGTGCGTGTCAGAGCTGATCAGTACACTTGCATTGTTGATGATGTCTAACCCAGGTCCTCTCCACGTGTCGTTGTGCAGAACATTTTAGCAGGAGCTATATTTGGACCATATCAAGGACTGCTGCTAGCCTCTGCGCTCACCACTGTGGGCTCCACCATGTGCTACCTCCTGTCCAAGGCCTTCGGAAAGCGCTACATCAGCAACCTCTTCCCCGATAAAGTCTCCATGCTGCAGAGGAAGGTAAAATCTATGACCCCATGTAAATGACTCACGCACAACTTGCTCAAGTGTATCTGCTGTCCCTTCATAGATTGTTACATCATCTTACAGCCTCTCCTCTCGTCTTCATCTCCCAGGTTGAGGAGAACCAGGACTGTTTGTTTTTCTTCCTGCTCTTCCTGAGATTCTTTCCCATGACTCCCAACTGGTTCCTGAACATGTCTGCCCCTATCGTCAACATCCCCATCACCTTCTTCTTCGGCTCAGTCTTCATTGGTAAGCACACACGGTCACCTGACTAGCAAACGATGTGACGACACATTCGTCATGCTGTAGGTCATGAAGCTCGCGCACTAAAGCAAAACAACACGGACCATTTTCCATTGTTATAATGTAAACACTCAGAGAAAAGGGACTTCACATTCAGCGAGAGACATGTTTTTATGACGTGCCTTTTTTAGATTTAAAAGCATTCATCGAGCATTTCTGCAACTGCACATTCTGCATTAAAGCTTTGCATTGACGTCTTAACCACAGTTTTTGTTCTGCTTTCTGTGTTTGGTAGGCCTCCTGCCGTACAACTTCATCTGTGTCCAGACGGGCGTCATGCTGTCTGAGGTGGCGTCGTTGGATGACTTGTTCTCCTGGGTGAGGCTACTGCAGCTGCTGGCCATCGCCTGCATGGCTCTGCTGCCCGGCGCACTTATCCGCCGATTCAGTCAGAAGCGGCTCAAGCTGGATGTCCAGCCGCAGAACGGGCTCATCTCAGAGAAGAAGGTTCAGTGATTGGTTGTCTGGCGCTTTGATGCCCTCTACCCTTGACAGTGAATGCATTTAAAGTGGTGGTTGGCCCACACATACACGGCGAAAGGTTTCTGTTATCTGGGGTGCTTCTAGGGAAATAAGACTGGCGCAATGGGAGTTTGAAGCCAAGTATTTTGTGGAACCAAATGTTGGTGTTTCTGTGCCACAACTTCTAAGGGCACAGTATATGTGTGTATATAGGTGTACGAATGTACAGTAATCATGTGGAGACTTTGCTCTTGCACTATCATCAACAGCTAGTGTTTTAAGTGCCTGTTGTGCAGTGATTGTTCCAAACTTCTACCTCCAGCATGGACTCAACGTGACCGACTACCGGTACTCATGTTTAATGTGGCTGGATGGTTCAGATGATTGTTGTTTTAGGTTTGTTTGTATAATTTGATTTGTAACTGAAATATGTATGATGTTTGCAGCATATATTATACAACTTGAAGTTTGTATTTTTCTTGTTTGACAATCACATTTTGCAATTTCAGCACAAATTGTAATAGTGTGTTGGACAATTTTTACTCTTTTTAAACTCCGAACTCAAAGTTTTTCAAATTGTGTAATTTGGCCTCCGAGTCTTTTTGAGTAAACAACTGAATTGCATCATTATTTTTTTAGACCAAATGTCATGATACCTAACTAGCTGGATTTCTTTCTGTGCAGTTAGTTCAGGCAGTGCTGCCTCTGTTCACAGCTGTGTGTGTGTTTTGTACAGTACTGGTTATATTTTCAACTCTTTCATCATGTGGGTTAAGAAGTAACATCTTATGTCAGATTTCTGTAAATTATTTTGAGTGGAATGCACATTTATAGCGTCTCAGATTACAAATGACGTGCCATATTTTATTTTAGAGGGGAAAAAAACCACCAATAAAACGGTAATCATGAAGAAAAAGCAGTTTTCTTTTTTCAAATATTCTTTATTGCTCAGATCCAGGTTGCTCAGCAATACAGTCCACTCACAACTCAAAACAACAGCGTGACTGTTTCCAGAAAGGCATGTATCCACAAGATGGATTCAAAATGGATCATCCGTCTGTCCAGCGCACAGTCACCGATCACCTTGAGGTGTGTGGGACCTTCAGGCCCGTGGGAAATGTAGGACTTGAGGGTTGTAATAAAATGAATCTCCCAAACGGTGAAATGCAGTTAAGAAATGGATCCATGTAAAACCACGACTGAAAGTCCGGTGCTGTATGAAGTGTACATACTGGACCGCCGACAACAGTCACATGCAATACTTTGTGTTTTCCCATTTAACAAGACAAAACAAAAACACTGCTGTGGTTCTGCATACATCCAACCAGACTTTACTAAATTCTTCCTCAGCTGTGATTTTTGGATGGTTGTTGAATGCCCTCTTTTTTCTGTTTAGTTTAAAAAGGCAGAACACAATTTTATCAGACTTCTTTGCATGTCACAGATTCATTTATTTTGCCATTCTGATTCTCAAATATGTGAGAACTCCTAGCTAGGATATGTTTCAACCACAATTTAACAACTAGTATTATTGGTAGTGATCTATAAGGAATGAATATTAAAGCAAAGACTCGCAGCTACTGCTCCGGACTACGTTATTAAATCAGTGTAAATGACGAGAAAACCAGATCAACAGAAAAAAAAAACCTAAACTATCAAACCATGTGATATGACTAACAACACAGTACAGTGATGTGTGTATTTGTATTTTCTGGTACTGAATATTTATGTCTAGCAACACCCCACAAAACCTAGGAACACCAATCCTTGGAAGTAAAATGAAAAAAACAAACAAAGGTTACTGTCATCTTGACAAGTTTCGCCTCAGATTGCGGTCGGCTTGCAGATGCCTTAACCACCAGGACACTGTGCCGACAGCACCACAGTGAAACCAAAAAACACAAGAGCGCCAGAGGTCTGAAGAGTCCTCTGCAATGCAAGAAAAGAGCCTCAACTTCAAAACTGCTCTTAAAAAGTTTGACAAGTCAAACGAAACACGTGGGACAAACTACAATTTCCAGTGCTACCGCGAAAAAAGCCGTTTTCTCCTCGACATGCCCTCCTACGGTGAACCACGACCACTACAGGGGTCGCACGTTCCAGTAGAAGCACCGCACTGCATTCGTGTGTCTGCAGTCAGGGTATTTGAACCAGGTCTGGTGAGCTATCATAAGTATGAGGTACTGTGCCGGCTGTGGGGAGGCTTGCTGAAACAGCCTCAGGCATTGTGTGAGTTTGATAGACCTTTTATGTTTATTTTAGCACTGCTAGTCTGTGTTCACTGGGACGAAAAGGATCCGACTCATCTGATGACAAAAGTCTGCCCTTCAAAAAAAAGGTCAAAATCATCTCTCGACAGGTAAAAGGACTCCAAAGACAAACACTAACTTTTACTATATCATTCATTGTATTTAATTATTTTGCCCTACATCGTTTTTAGTAGCTAAAGTCAGCCGTGGATTCTGAGAGGTAATTTTGAAATGTACAGCACAACAAAATCCCAGTTTTGAGGAAAGCTGTGACGCTCGAAAATTCTCCCACCATCTCTCACAACGCAGGTGCAGACTGATAAGTGTTATAGAGAGACGAAAACGATGCATTTATGTGTGACTCTATTGTACATGTTTACAGACATACAGTTATCTTGTCGTACACAGTGACATATTAACGACTAGAGTTGTTCTACATTCTACACAGGAGACTAGGGTTTGTACACCATGTTCAAGAGTCCCGTCAGTGTATTTTTTGTAAGCTTCGTGTTTTCGTCAAATCAACCCCAGAGTATGCTGTTATCAAAAAGAGCTGGTAAGATTTTTTTTTTTTTTTCACAAGTGAATAAACTTCATTGTTTTGTTTAAAAGTCTAAAAACAAAAACCTGGAGGTACAGTTGGGATAAACAGGAGGTACAGTTGGTTGGTTTCGGTTTCTATCAACTGATTTGTACCTTTTTTTGTTTTTCTTTGATGGTGAAATCAGTACACAACATCCACATTCAGAACCACTTCGGCGGGCAGGTATGTACCCCTTACATCCTGCTCTTCATTCCTTTCTAGCAAAAATGTACCGGTACTTGGAAATCCTTTTGACGTATATCATTAAGAGGTTGTATGGCGTCCAGGCAAAGACAGTCCAACGGAGTTGACTACGGTTTACAAAGTTTCACTAGTTGGCTGAACCTGAAGAGTTTAGTGATTAGCCTACTGTAGATCTTTTGTCTTGTTCTTTTTTTTTCATTAAAAAAGAAAATTAAAAACGCTCAAATGATCAGTTGACAAGGCATATAAAATGTGGAAAAAGGGGGAAATGAAAGGACTGAGGTACCCTGAAGCCTGAGGTAGATCACAATACTGACATGCGCACTGTTCACATCCTGACCAAAGTTAACGTGGTGGTTCACTTTACTGTTCTCCTATTTTTTCAGGTTTTTATTTATATTATTCATAGTCTAGTTTTCAAGAAAATAAACACTTCCCTTCAAAATAATATGGCAGTGTCCCACTGAGGAAAAAAAGAAAAGGACTTTGTCTTCTTTTTGTTTCTTATCAATAGCTCTCATCACAAAATAGGAAAAAAAATAGATTCATAAATATTACTCTCTCTTTTTATATATATATACACACACACACACACATGTGCACACACACATGGAGGAAGCTGTGCGTATTGGCAATAACCTTGCGTCTGGAAGATGCAGCTGATGGGGTGATGTCTGAAAGGTGACAAAGTAAGGCAACAAGCTTCCATGATCTCCAAAGTAAAGCACAAAGGGAGACCAGGACCTGCGTGTCCAGCTCCAGCTCGCCAAAAGAAAAAGAAACACAAAAGAAAAGTAAACAGAAAAGAGAGCGAGAGTGAGAATGACAATCTGTGCCTCTGTGCCGGCCTGCTGAACACGGCAGGGGTGATATTTCTAATAAGGCTGCATGTCGTACATTCACAGCTGTCATGCCGTTTTAGAAAGCTCCCTGACAAGAGAGGGTTGAAGCCAAACGTGGCCGCGGTCATGTTTGCGGTTGTGTGTGTACCACAGGTCATACAGTTGCTCCCGGTGCCTCCCCAACCCCAACCACCACCCACCCTCTACCCAAAACCATTTCCGCACTGCCACCCCACACACCTTGAGTCTGCACCCTCCCACCCCACACACCTTGAGTCTGCACCCTCCCACCCCAGCTCCCCTTAAGCCCACGTCCCCTCTCTGGGCCCTCAGCTGATATTTTACGTCGGCCCTCGAGACGTCCTCATAAGGCAGAGCGTGTGGCGGTACACATTCAAAATGACTCGTCGCCTGTTAGCAAGCAAAGGTGCATACAAGACGTACATCTTTGCTCTGATCACTGAGGAGAATGCCTTTAGAGACACCATTTTCACAATAATTTTTTTTTTATCAGGACAAGCATGAATGTAGATATAGTCTACTGCACAGGATGGAAGAGTGATAAAAACACCTCTGTTGTATTTAAACTTTGTTGAGTGAAAGTGGCAGTCAGTTCAATGTTCAATTCAAAAGGCTATGGGGGGGGGGGGGGGGGGCGGGGGACAAAAAGTGTTTCTTGACAACTATTTTCATCCTATTAAAAAAAAAACATGCCAAATGAGAGAGAGTGATGAGAAAGTGAAGCAGAAATTTGCAGAAAAGAAAGAAACAAAAAAAAAAGCAGTAAAGCATCAGATACGAATGGTGAGAGACATTTCAAAGGGACGTTATCTTTTACGTTGGCACACACAGGCTTGTTACAAAGATCCATTCACCATATTTACTTTTATAGGGGTTTTTCTTCTTTTTGATTTCAGTGGCCTATATTGTGAACAAACACGGGAAACTGCTTCATGTGGCTGTCACAGCCCAATCAATCTCTAGAACAAGTTAAACATATTAAAATCCACACCCAGTTGTACTGCCATTTTGATAGAAAAATAACAGTGCATACTCTCAGTGTGCATCAATATATCTACGCTGTGTTAATACTGCTAACGATATTTTAGTTTTGCAATCTTAATATCTCAAACTCTTGTGAGAGAAGGTGTCCATTGTCACTCGCTCTCGTCCTAACCCACAATAATAATCACAATACCTTATATGCTCATGTTAATACCAATGCTTTATCCGTTTGCTAGGCCTATGTTAGTCCAACTAAAGAGATAACGTTATGCAGGGCAACATACTATTTCCTGTTTACCTTTTTAACTGTGAGAGCAACAGGTGCCAAATTCTCTGTCGTTTCCACCTTTCTTGTCGATTTTTTTTTTGGTCTTTTCTTGTTATATTATATCAGTACGGTTTTCTCCCACTCTATCTGCTCTCACAGGGCTGGCAGTGCACACAATGCCCTCAGCCTTTGGCTCTCACTTGTTTTCCCCCTCGTGAAGTTCTTTGGTTTTGATCCCGGTGCTGCTGGTCTGCCCTGCATGTCCCCCTTGGCCTTGGCCTTTGTCTGGGTAGTTCTCTGTTTCTTTAGGAGGGCTACATTCATTGGCAGGCGCCCGCTGGAGCCACCCCGCTGGTCACTTGGAGTGGTGCGGTGACACGGCGCCACCCTGCTGGTGCTTCTGTTCCTGCTGTTTGACCTGCTGAATGATCTCCCTGATCTTCCTCTGTGCAGTCTGTTGGAGAGACATCACATGTGGGACGAGGCGTTAATTGATATCTGACAAGGTGTCCGTGTTCCAAAAAAAAGAGAGGAATAAAAAAGACTGACTTAATTATTACCCATATGAAAATTGATTTCGTTAAACCCTAGATATAGACTGTTTTTGATGTGCAGATCAAGTTTCAATGAATTACAAAGCATCAAAAGAGGCAGGTTGGAATGTGTGGGCGAATGAATTGTATTGTAGTATTTTTGTCGTGTTTTTTTCTGCATATATATATATATATATATATATATATATATATATATATATATATATATATATATGGAAATGTTTGGGAAGAGCATACGACTGGATTGCTTTCCTCTATTTATTGCAGAGTACATGATGCCTTTTGTACTTTTAGGGACCGTCCCTCTGCATGCGGCACCTACATGCTACATGGTGGCCACTGCGTTAATAACAGCCATTCTTTCGTAACAGGTATTTGAAATGAACAAACTAATCAGCCCAATTGACTGACGACACCTGTGTCAGATTGCAGGGCCTTTAAACCTGGTTGTGCGTACCTGGCTGGCAAAGAAATGCCCGCTGATTTTCACAAAGACCTCGTCGTTCTCGTCTGGAGTTTGGTCCCGCGGTACGATGACCTCAGCACTCGTAAGGTTCTGCAGCTCGTTTACCTGAAAACAAAAACCCGACTCCAGCGATCATTATCTCGGTTTGAATTTCACCTCCAGCCTCACTTACAAAACACAGATTACTCACTAAGGTAAACTGAAACACCCTTTAAAGCAAATCAGAAAATCGGGTGCTATTTGATGCTTCTGTTAAAGTAACGGAAGTAAATGCAACTTTCTTTTCCATCCTCGACCACAACTCAGTTCAAGCATCAACTCACCGTTTTGCCGCCTTTACCGATGACCCTGCCGGCTGCAGTTGAGGGAACCTTGATGTGCGTCTCCAGTTTGACCTCCTCCTTCGCTGAGAAGAAGTTCTCCTCTTTCAGCTTCCTATGTATCTGCCCTTGGGCCTGGAATACAGAGAAGGGAATGAGGCAACGAGAGACTGGGGGAAATGGGGATCCACAGTGATCCACCGCTGTTTACTTTAATACAGGACCATTTAAATAATAACTGAAGTAGCTATTTTATCCTCAAAATGGATGCATACACTTTTAGTGTTAAATAATCAAATTTGAATGCATATTCATACACACATTCATTGTGCTCTTACCTTAAACTGAGCCTCTGCGGTTCCACTAATGATAACCATTCTTAGAGGGACATCTGGACCCTCAGCTGGGGCAATCTGAGAAACACACACACACACACACACACACACACGGGTTATGGAGACAAATATGGAGAAAATGCGGACAAACGCTGGTGATTTTGCGCTGCGGTCACTCAGTGCTTGTAACCACTGAATCATCTGAGAAGTCTGCAAATTCCTACGAATATATAGCTTTAGCTTAAAATATGAGAATTCATTGACCAGCTGTTCAATCTCTCCAGATCGAGATGCTCAGCTTACTAGTCATCTCCTCTTTTGACCACACTGAACTAACATCCTCGGCTGCTGACTCAGCCCGCACTGACTGCCAGCTTCACCCTAACGCTTCCAACAATGTGTAGCATGTTGATTTAGACACGGCTTGACCTCCTCTCTCCCCGAATCGAAGTCTGCGCTCTATTAACCCACCTTGATGGAAGCTCCAGCGAAGTGGGCGAGTTGTTTGATGTGCTGGCCCTTCTTGCCAATCAAGGCCCCGACTGCCTGAGTTGGAATAAAGAGGTAGACGACCTCCTGTTCTGGAGCCTGTTGCTTAAAAAAAGATCACACAGAGAAAAGCATTTCACAACACGTTTGCTGTACTCTGCTGCTGTTTGTGGCAGAGACAAACATTTCAAAACCGCTTTAAACAGTTACAAAATGTTTTATTTAATACTGAAAGCGATGACACCACATGCAAGGAAAGCTAAACTGTGCTCTCTTTGAGGGTTTTCTCTTCGGGTAAACATCCCGCCGGGTCGAAGCGGAATATTTCCTATTCGAGCCGAGGGTTGCCCTATGTTTTTGTTTTTCTTAGCATGGTAACACTCATGTACTCAAAGGTTTATGAAGTGATTTTTTTTATGAGCCAGAGGACAACTCTGGGCTGAAAAGTCTCCTTCCAGAAATATTTGTGGTGTTCTGGTGACTGGGTGATGCAGGAATGCCAGACTCACTCATCATAGCCGCTGACTGAGAGGTTCTCATGGTCTGTTATTTATGTCCCCCTGTCCATTAGTCTTATACCGTCCTCTTTTTCTCCACACTGTGGCAGTCCTTCCCATGTAGTCACTTGCAAAGAGAGACTATATGCTTCGAAAACATCCTAGGCGTGAGGCTTTTTTTTAAAGCCTTTTGTGTGCAAAAAAACATGCTTTCAACTATTAAAATATGTATCTAGCTTCACACAAACCAAGTAATTAGTGGTTAAATCTCTGATCGCAAAGGCAACATTGACTGTCGTGCAGATTTTAGGGAACATACTGAGTGCTGGTGGCTGATGGCACTTGCTGGAGGAACCCCGTACAGGCCACTGAGATGTGAAGAGTGACTCTAAAAGTGAAGTGACAAGCAGACCGTTCAGATGGCGCACAAACACTCACATTTACAGACACATGCACATACCCTGCTCAAGCTCTTACAAGGGGGATTTCAGGGCATTAACTCACAGTGACTCAGATATTAACATTCTTGACTACGAAGCACGCAAATACATTCTCACACACTGTGTCACACCACTTTGGCTTGACCTCGTCAGGCAATGAGTGGATACTTTGTTTTACAGACAAACTGACTCATCTCTGGAAAAGATGGGGGAATTCTGGTCGTTTCTAACTGTGTTGTGTACATCATGCAGGAAGACCTGAGTCAACACTGTGTTGTTTTTTTCAAAAAGCACTCCAGGGGGAACCTGGTTTTTACCATGTGTTGGAAACAAATTGCTTTATCAAGTCAAAACTATTCCCTGGAGGAGCTGTGCAACGCTGAGCTGGGCGGGCATAGCCAACAGCGGTAAAGTCATTCTAAAAGAAGCGTTTCAAAATATTTTTCACCACCTTTTATGTCTGTGTTCAGAGGTTGAAAAGAGCATACTCACTAAGAATGGGTTGTATCCTGCTGGTGCCATAGAGGGCATTGCACCACGTGGTCCAGCAGCAGAGGGCAGAACCGGCAGACCAGAGGAGAAGATTCCCAGAGCGTTCAGGTTCAAGCCTGGGATCAGGTTGGCCTGTTGCTGTGCAGAAGAAGAGAGGCAGATTGTAACCACAAGTTGAAAGCCACAAGAAAGACGATACGTTAGAATTTAATTGAGGAACATTTGTCACAAAGAAATAGTTTGCCGATACGCTGAGGAGCAGATCAATCGAAACAGAATTGTTGTGTTTCCTTCTGCAAGAGGATGCTGACTAACACAGTTCAAACATTAAAAAAAAATCATTCTACAGTGAGGACAACTTCGTCCAATAAATGGTAAAAGAGAAACCACAAGAGCAAATGTCTCTTATTAGTGTCAGTAAGTAAATCTTATTTTATTTAAAGAAACAAAAAACGAAGCTGAGGTCCTGAAATCAATCTACGGTAACTGTTCTTTTTCATGTCGTCTCTTCATCACCTGTAAGAAAAGAAATATGTCGTGCATAAAGTGATGTGACAAGAGACGTGGACAGCAACAATCCTGATCATCAAATAATGTCAAAATGATTTGTCCAGCAAAAATAGAAAATGGTTCCAGTTTCTTAAATAGAAGCAAATGCTGCTTTTCTTTGTTTTCTGTTACACTAAATTAAATTTTTTGGGATTTGACAAGCTATTCTTTTTAACTGATTCATTGAGAAAATAATCAGCCGATTAATTAACAATGAAAAAAAAGCTAATAACAACAGCTTCACTACTACTGACTCAATTACATATACCCATCAATCATGTAAAGTGTGTTTTATTTGTGTATCTTTTCACTGTCCTGAGACAACCATGTATCAGGTACAGTGAAGGATCAAGTGGTCTTTAATGGGTGGAGAAAACAATCCCACTTCTTAAGATGAATAAAGCATTTTAAAAAGACACAGAATGCGTTGTCACAACATCAAAAACAGGGCTGTTTGCTAAAAAATATTTCTTCCTCAAAGTCAACTCAGCGATTCTGGTTTCATGTCCGTGAAGAGACACGCGGCCTCGATTCACTTCCTTGTTCCCAGTGTCGCTTTGTGTAATATCCACAGTGCCTCACTAGATGGCCCTCACCGCTTACTGCAGAGTCCACGCTGAGCCCGACAGGTGCCGGATCTGCTCTCCCCTGCCAGTACAATTTAACCGCATGCTGCGTGACACTTCTCGATGATTATTGCTGAGCCGATAATTGTCAAAACGTAGGAGAGCAAAAACAGATATCAATTCTGAGTAACTGCTGCTCGGCGTGGAGAGCGTGGAGAGCGATGGCATCGAGGCAGTGTGAGAGAGGAGCAGGGTGAGAGAGCGGCCTGCGGATATCAGGTGGATGCTGGGAAAAGCAGTGTGTTACAGCAGGAACACAGACACACACACACAGCGGGGGAAGTGAGTCAGAGGCTGCGTGGAACAGGCACACACACACACACACACAAGTACGTTGTAGACAAACACTCACTGATGAGCTATTCAGCTATCGTTTACTGTTATCCATTTACCAAGCAGACAACAACGGGTATGACTAATGCCGGTGGTAATGTGTACTGAAAGGGGAGGCGATATCATCCCGCTGTACATCATCACTCCGTTGTTCACCTGTCAGCCTATGTGAGTCAACCTGAGATCATAACCACACACGCACACACGCGGTGAGCGTTCAAGAGGCCCGCAGATGGTAACCTTTAAGCTCAGCTTACGTTTATAGCAGCAACGTCGTTCTCGTAGGCTTCCCTCAGTTTCTTCATGATCTCCACCTCGGCTTTACAACTCTCCTCCAAGCTGCCCCTCACCATGATGGTCCTCTCGGGGTTGTAAATGGTTAAGTCTTTTAACCTGCAAGAGAGATCACACAAACACAAACATCAATATGTACGTGGAACTACAAACACAGAGGACAGGAACACTCACATTCTGCTCACTATTTCCTCAGAGGGTGGATATGACTGAGCTGATTTCAATTGTATTTCCTGTCTTTGTGCTTATCTAACTTAAGTGTTGTTAAAGGCTGCGTCATCACCATCAAGGACTGACATTCAAATGTTTTGCCCCGAAGAAGACACAGAATGATGAAAACTGAGGCAGCAGAGATCGTGTGACAGTCTGACTTTAAGTTCCCTAACGTGGCTCCGAATCACTTCCCATAATGCAGCTCGATAGCGTTTCAAAGCACCTCTTTCACATCACGTCATCATCACAGCATTCAGAAAAATGTGACTATCCCAGTCGTAACTAACAACTTGGATGTTGACACAACTTACAAGTTGGAAACTCGTAATTACTTCCGTGGTTAAATAAATATCCTTCCTTACTGGGAAACAGACATCTTTTGAACCCTACGTCATCAATTTGTAGTTTCCTTGCCCAGACTAAGATGACAATACTCCTCCAGAGACACAGATGGATTGAATACATAATACAACTCTCTTCACAGTTTTAGTACTGTACTCCTGATAACTTCTTTTTCTCACCTTTACAAGACACTTATTCAGCAGGTGAGGTGACTGCATCACAACTGAGCAAATAGCACAGCAGTCACAGCGAAACGTGAATCAAATAAATGATTGCTCCATAAAGCCTGGAAGATGTGCGAACGATAACAACTGCGTGCCTCTGAAGCAGAAGCAATCTATCCTCTCATCGGTGTCATTGGACGTGGAGGACGCCAATAATCACATCACATAACCGATAATATTGAATGTGCCGTTTGCCTCTTTTCAAAAGGAACCTCTCCTTCTCTCTCCTCATGTCCGTCTCCTTCTCGAGGCTCATTATGTCCTCAGAGCTCAGAGACGGAGCAATTCATTAGCCCTAAATGAACACGGGTCGGTGAGCACAGCCTGTCAAACAGGGTTTAATCACCGCCTCTCTAATATCATGTTCTGGAGTGTAAGCAACTCTTCACATTTGGTCTCTAACAACTCAGTCAAGTGAAATCACATGCCAAGTGGCGAATGAGCACGATTGTAGAAAGGTGTGGCGCCAAGAAGCTGGAATCGCTGCTTGTAATTTCTGCTTTGGTTAAATTGATAGCAGTCAAAATTGCTGCTGTGCCAAAATGCCACAATCACACAAGCTCTCACATCAAAGTGTCTGTGTGTGTGTGTGTGTGTGTGTGTGTTTTCCTGAAGGTGCTAGTATGGCTACCAGCGTAGCAGCAGACTGCCGTAGGCGTGTGTGAAAGCGGAAGGCGGGAGCAGTGGAAGAGGCGACTTACGAGGAGATGGCAATCTTGGTCCCTGTGTCCTCCTCGATCTTCTTCAAGTTGCGGCCCTCCTTCCCAATCAGCCGGCCCACCAGGCTGTTGTGGGCGAGGATCTTCAGAGGGATGTCCTCCGTCCTACATATACAAACACACACACACACACACTAAGGTTAGATAATGGAAGATAAGCGCCGCTGAGTGTCACTGATATGTCATGGTGTGATGGGGATGAACAGGAATCTGCACAGCTGACCAGCTGGCTAAAGCACGGGGCACAATGTTAAGACGTGAGCTATTTATTTAGTAATGTGTGAACAATTATTCCTTTTTGTCTTTTATAGATTTTCACAGAAAAATGACCAGATTTTCTTTTACAAGAACAAAGATCAGTTTAACACATTTCTTTCTGGGTCCACATGCAACCAAACGTTTCCTGCATCAAGAAGACACTGTTCACTGCGGTTTACAGTCAACAAAGTACTGCTGCAACAACCACAGCTTCAGGTAATAGGAGGAGAAGAGAAGAACAGGCTAGAAACAAAAATGATCTGCTGATAATGTGCTGCAGTCCTGATAAATGATTTAGTTTAATTCCTCATTATTTCCTAATATGTTCTGAGGACGTTTCCTGGAAAGAACCAGTAAATATTGGTTCAATTGTGACAGTGTTCAATTGGTACACTTCCAAATTAATTGAAGTTTTAAATCTGGGCAAGCATGCAACAAAAAACAATGCTGCTCGTCAAATCCAATGTTAAGGACTTTTCTGTGGTATCGAAGGATAATCTTCAGAGTCACAGTTGAGAACTGGTATTCTTCCTCTTGCTGTTGATGTTGGTAGACATAAAATATATGCAGGAGAACGACAGATGGTGTAAACTGTGTAATTTAGGTGAAGTGGAAAGTGAGCTCCATTTTCTTTTGTGTCACACAGATTATGATGATTTACCAGTTTATTTTCTATAAAATGGCTCGACAAAACACTATTTATTTCTTTGGTGCACTGATGTGTGTAGATGGGGATATGATATTGGGACAGGATGAGCTTACTTTCTGTATGATCTATATTTCTGTTCTGTGGGTTAATTGTGGGGCGTTGGTGTGAATTAAGGTTATGGTGAGGTGGAGGGTAACCAGAAGCTGGGGGTTTCTTTTGGGCTGGTTCACAGACTTGGCAGTGTGTGTGTGTGTGTGTGTGTGTTTTGTGTGCATATGTTCAGGAGGAGGGGGTGGCAGGTTGGGGCATGTAATAATCTGTAAGTGTTGATCTTTGCTGTTAGTTTAGGGTGAACTGGGGGGCAAGTAAGGAGAGATGACAGTGTTGTGCATTTAGAGACAAAGTTTTAGGGGTTTGGGTTTCACTGGGTGTTGGGCCTCCATACGCTCGGCGAAATTATAGGGTGTGAGGCAGCCGAGGTGACATGTTCATTTCTAAATGTGTGGCATCTCGCTAAGAATCAAATGAGAAGATCGATACCACTCTGTGCAGTAAACAGGGAGCTACAGCCAGCAGTCGGTTAGTTTAGCGTAGCATACAAGCTCTGTCCAAAAGTAAACAAAATCCACCTGAAAGCTCACTGATTGAAACAGTGAATTGTATTTCAGTTTTGTGCAGGTGAAACAAATGCGATATCGGCAGACGAGCTGTTTCCCCAGGTTTCCCTCTTATATTTCCCAAAATGTCGAACTGTTCCTATAACGGAATGAAACCTGGCTTGGATGTCTTCCCAGCAAACAAAAGAAGAAGACCACAGATGTGATCACAAAGATTTAAGATCTAACTTCCTCGAGATGTCAGGAGATTGGCAGGAAGCACAGTCTGAAATGTGTGTCTATGCTTAATGCTCGGCTGTTCTCTGATTCAACAGGAGCCCACGCTGATACAAAACACGGCATGAGAAACAACCTCGAAAATAAATAGCCTTTAACGAAGCTAATTTAAGCGTAAACTTTCCTAGAATGCAAGAATAGAACGTTTTGGTTTCAATGAATGCAAATGTCTTTTTCTGAACGCACTTCAAAACAAATATGGACATACGCACAAGCTGGGTGTTGATGCTAAGATCCAGCAGACGCTCAGAGTTGAAAAGGTGCAGTGTCTTGTTAAAAGTGTCACGCACAATGAGACAAGTTGGCCTCGTTTCTTAAATGCTAAGCTGCGATCACGTGTTTGCCGATGTGAGTGTGTCGTGTGCTTACTGTGCTTACTGTGTGAGTGTTTCAAGCGAGAGAATGCACAGTGAGATTAAAAGGTGTGCAGGCAGGTTAAAGGATAAGATTACAGCCCTGACATCTGAGTGCATTTATGCGTTTTTTTTGTGTGTGTCAAAGTGAAGACTCACGTCTTGGTCTCGCTGGCTTCCTTCTGCATGATGTCCAGGATCATGCGACAGGCGGAGGAGCAGCCATCGGGAGTTGAGTGGATGGTGATGGGCTTTTCTGCCGCACCTGCGTTTTCCTTCCGATGAATGTCCACTCTGAGAGAGGGAGAGACAGACAGTCAGAGTCAAATCTACTTGCATTGTGTATAAATGAATAATTAGGTTGGTGATGAATGAATGTAATGAAAAGAAGATAAAAAAGCCAACAATTTAAGGTTTTCAAAAAATATACGGTGAATTATTTGGGTTTCTCATTTCCAAAATCGGACAATTTATTTTATTGCGTGCTATCTTGCGTCAAATCTCAGACTATTGGTTTTCAAATGCAAGCTTCGATAAACAGTGCCAAAATGCCCAATATATTCAAGCCTCAGCAAAATAAGAGCAGAGCTGTTTGAGAAGTTGATAAAATCATTAAAAAAAACAGGAAAGCCAAAAAATAGCAGCAACCACGCAAGGTCATGAGAGTACGCTTACTTGGACTGTGTCTGTTTGGTGACATTCTTGATGGTGAGGCCCTCTTTGCCAATGATGGCTCCCACAAACTGGGTAGGCACGAGCATGCGCAAGGGGAAGTCGTGTTGTCTGTTGCGTGGAGCGCCAAAGTCTCCCGAGGGCCCGGGCTGAGAGGTGCCCTGGTCCCGGGACGACCGACCCCCGCGCCGCGTGCGGGGAGCCTGGTCGGGCGGAGCAGCATCCATGTCCACAATATATGACAGCTTGAAAGAGTAGTCTTCAAACTGGTGTTCCGTTAACTTCTCAATAGCTCTGGGGGGAAGGAACAGGCAATATGAGGCAATGACAATAAAATGATGGGGCCAATTGTCCATATGGAGTTTGCAAAAGTTATTTACACCGTGTTTGATTACACACGGAATGATTCGGCCTTGCTCCTTGTGGATGTACTTTTTAATCCTCCAGGTACACAGACATGTAGGTAAACAATGCTGCTTGTCTGTGCATAGGTTAAAAAAAAAAAAAAAAAGGTACATCACAAGCCTTACTTTTAGTACTTAGAATTAGAGTCAATATTTGTGCTGCTTACTCTTTAGCTTCGTCCTTGGTTGCGTACGTAACATTCACCACCGCTGTTTCTGTATCCGTGTTCACTGTGAGACAAGACAGAGGGAGAGAAAAAAGCACAAGATAAAGTTAACAAATGTTGGGGCCACATTTACGCATGCCAACAGTAGGTCTTTGTTGTTGCTGCAGGTGAGTCAGACACGTGTCCCGGTTCTCGAGGTGACCCAAAGAGCCTCTTCTCTGTGTGAATCCATTACAGCCATCACCACACTGGCTTCCCTCCAGACCAGGCAGCTGCCTCTACAGACAGGAGCTGCCAAACACACTAGCCTCTCTGCCACTTGCACAACAACGGATTTAAGTCCGACACGACAGCCTGAAGAAAACAAGTTGTCGGTGATAAAGTGCAACCACGGGGTCACACCTTGGCAAGACTATTGGTTCTGCACTGCTGCTCAGCGCGAACTCTGCCACAGTTATGGGTTTGATTCCCACTGCGACCATGCATGCTTTAAATGATTGAACTGCGGGCTGACTTCGACTCAGCACATGCAATGTTGAAATAAGCTCACGATGAGTCAAATCATGAATTAGTTGATTGACAGAAAAATAATTTGCAACTATTTTGATGATCAATTCATAATTGAAATACATTTGCACGCCGAAATGACAAACATTTCCCAGTTTCAGCTTCTCAGTTGGGAGAATTTCCAGCTCTTTGTTCGCTTGTGATATACTAAATGGGATATCATTAGACTGTGGACTACTAATAACTAAAAGTTGTGTAGTGTGGCAAAATAAGCACCAGCCATCATATTGAATGCTTTTTAGGGATATTTTTTCTATGTAATTCAAATGTGTATGTAAGTGTAACACAGTATGTCTTATTCATGAAATGCCTTTTGGTCTACCAAGTCCTCTGTCAGAAGAGACAACGGCATCTCTGCTATGTCAACCAAGGATCTGTTTGTGTAACTGTAAAATGTCAAAATGATGAGTCAACAAATAAGCCACTGCTCTTTGATGGCCAGGGAGGATGCAAACGCCTGCTAAAAAAAACATCCGATGCAGATGCTTTAGATTTCTCAGAAAATATAGACATGTGAGTCATAGAAATAGTGAAACAAATGTTTTAAAGTGGACTTTATTTTTTTTGAAAAGTGGCGGAAATAAAAATAGGCATCAGATCTAACGTCTCTGTCAGTGAAAACGAAAACTTCCAAACCTTTGAGAGCGCTGCGGACAGCAGGTTTGGAAGGGTAAAAATCAGAGAGACTGCCCGGCTGGCTTAGAGAGGGTGAGTGGGCAGAGCATGGCATGGTGCCCGGCCCCAGTGTTCACAGCCAGCTCTGCCCCGCCCCACCCGCCACGGGCAGCCTTCACCATGCCACAGAAGACCACGTGACTCCTCCAAAACCTCCCCTCGTAACCAGAGCGCACGGACGTGGGCAGAGAAGAAGTGACAGACAGACAGGAAGTTGGACAGAGACACAGAAGGCTAACACGGGGACAGAAACATGAGCGAGCTGGCTCTCTTGAAAAGGGTTGATCATACACGGCTACTGGGCTGACGCTTGTGGAGCCGGGCTGAAAGAGAAAGAGGAAATGCCGCGCCGGTGTCTGCCACAGATGAAGTCTGGGAAACTCTGAGTGGAGTAATTTCTCTGCTGGTTTTTCTTTTAGCACCTGTCATGACTAGAGTGGGCGGTAGTTGGTGTTGGCTGCTTTGACACATGCTGAGACACTGTGTGTGTGTGTGTGTGTGTGTGTGTGTGTGTGTGTGTGTGTGTAGGTTAGTCAGCCCTATGAACTTTTAGCTGTCTACACACACACGCACGAGTAGTAGACGAGCACACACAGGGACAAATAAACACACACACAGACAAACACACACACACTTATACACACAAACTCCATCAGACAGTGCAAAAGCCTCACCACAGGCGCCTACAGTGTCCTCCCACATTACCCCGACGCCCCTCAACAAAACACGCGCTCAAGCAAACACGTACAGGCATAAACACACACACATATATAGACACATTACTGCTGGATGTCTGCCATGTCTGCCCACTTCAATCCATACACTGAGACCAAGGGGACCCGTGGCAACACACAGTGCTCATTATAGAGGCTGCATGTAATTGAAAAGCTGCTCTCCCTGGATCCAATTGAGATGACACACGTGCGCACAGACAGAAAAGATGATAAAGGCTGATTTATATGCAAAGATGGGTTATGTTTAGATAATCGGTGTGTGGGATGGTGGTAACGAGGAAGTCAAGTCACACAAGAGACTTGACTCACTGGGAGGTCTGTGTGTGTGTGTGTGTGTGTGTGTGTGTGTGTGTGTGTGTGTTGCTAAATAGGCACATGTGCATTGTAAAGCTGGAGCCAGATGATGATGTGATGTGAAGAAAACAGGGAGGAGAAGAGTTCTGTACCTTGTTCCACATTTTCTACAGTACCATACTGAGCGAGAAGGCCGTCCAAAACCTGAGGGAGAAATGAGAGCGTGGGTTAGAGAACGACAGCCACTGAAAACACGCAAGGATACACACACACACACACACACACACACACACACACACACACACACACACACACACACACACACACACACACACACACACACACACACACACACACACACACACACACACACACACACACACACACACACACACACACACACACACACACACACACACACACACACACACGTCTGGTGCTCCTGGTGTTTATGTGGGCCAATGATCAAGTAACAATGTAGCGAGTGGAAGCAAACAGAACTTAAGAAGCTCGTTCAAATTCCCTTTGACATTTGTAATGTATGATAATGTTTATACAGTTGATTGCTTGTGATTGGACGTCTCTCCAGCTGTTTCCTAGCAACCAATTTACACAAACTCGGATTTTACTATTTGAGGCATATATATATGAGTTCATAAAACCTGATTCAGTAAGTTTGAAAGTTACTAAGAATGTATTGAGGGCATGGTAAATGCTTTTTAAAGGTACCAACTACAAATGTTAAATTCAGAGAACATTAAAGAATTGATATAACTCACAGAATGATGTTTTAATACACGGACAACACACAAAACTATAGTTAAATTATGAATGTTTTCTAGTGCCGTTGAAGGTTGTTTACATTAGTAATGTAATGTTGCTGTTTTATTCTGTTTTATTCCAAATGATGATCTATAAAGGCCACAAAGATTATATTATATTTGAGATTTGTAAATATATATTCATTTATAGATGTCTGCCTGGATAGAGTATCTGAAATTAGGGAAGGGTTTACTTCCCATTTTATTAATACTGCACGTACATATATATATATGACTACATTTTATATCTGTCAAACAAAGAGTGAGAGTCCGTGAATGATATTTTTAAATTCCTTAGTGATCTGAGGAGTTTTGTGAGTTTTCTCAGAGAGCAGATAATCTGGATACATATATAGTTATAATCCTGAGAAATCATCAGGCATGACGACAGACACACTCTCACAGAAAAAAAAAACCACGTGGACCCCAGCGAGGTCGCATATATTGACGCACAGAAACAGTGTCATTCACAAAGTAACTGACGAAGATATAAGTGTACACAAGCACCCGAATGCTCAAGTCTACGGATAACAAAGTATAAAAGCTGGTGACTCATGGTTGGGAGACCAGTTTATGTGCTACCTGGTGCTTCACTGCATCACTCTCACACACACACACACAAACAAACAAACAACTGACCTCCCACTGTAGATGAGGGGGAATGTTCCGGATCTGGATCTTCCGACTCCTGCAGAGATGAGAGACACAGACGGAGTGGATTTAACAGACCTGAACCACACACACACGCACACACTTGGGAGTTACAGTTATCTGTTGTGTTGGGTACAGAAAAGCCAAACTCATGAACAGTGTGGACATTGAACAGCTGAGAAGCAGGGACGTAATGCAGAGTCAAAGCTGTGCACTAACAGTCGGTGTCATCTTTGCTGTGTAAAACACCCACAGCTCATCAGACAGGGTCATGAATCAAAAGAATGTCGTAGAGCTGCTGAACGATATGTAGGTTTGTAGGTGAAGATGTGTATTAGACTGCAGCTAGTGACTCTCCTACAAGTTCTGAACACTCTCACTACGCGACGTTGAAGTGACACAAAAGACGTGAAAAAGCAGATTTGAATGAAAATGGCTGTAATTAATACAAGAAGAATGATGAAGCATAATATGTTAGAGATTATTGGAGAAAAAATAACCGTACATTTCTGCATCTATTAGTTCTTTATCAAAACACGTCGGTCAGAAGGCAGGAATATGGACGTACAGATGCAACAGCGTCCCTCTCTGGGCGGTCATTTTTGTAGCCACACAGGCTTCCACTCTCTCTCGTGAGCGTGTCGGCTCAAACAGCACAGCCACACGAACCGCCTGCTGACCACAGGCTGTTAACAGCTACATTAACGTGAGAGAGTCCAGCTCCGCAATGAGAGCTGCTGATTTAAGAAGAGAGGCTGGGGGAGAAAAAGCCACACTGCTGAGCAACCGTATCCCCCCCAAAACATAATTTAAGGACAATTAGGAGGCACAGAGTACAGAAATAAAGTGGAGGAGGAAAGGTTCCTAAAAAATGATATAAAAGAGGTCGATCTAAGTTCAGCAGGATTCTCTACCGGAGACAAAGACGCACGGACGCAAGCAGAAAACACTTCGTTCATTCCTGCATCTTCGCTCTGCATTGAATGCATGTGCTCACACACTAAGACACATTTCTCTATCTAGGCGTTGCATCTTTCTCTCCGTATACGTCTGGGCAGCTGGACATGAATGGATGACTCTTTCTGATTGTGCTACTCGAGGGAAAAAAAAGAAACTCAGCGAAACACAGCCACATGGATTTAGGAGAGCCCTCTTCTCTCCTCTCCTAAACTAAACTAACCATCCAACTGAACTATTGTTAAAACATCGAGTAACAGAATAGACTGCTCTCATTGATTAGAAGGTAAGCAATGACAAAAAAGTGGACACAAACAGTGTAAAATGTTCAATTTATCATATAAATCGCATTCATATTAATAACTCTCCATGAATAAAATAGAGGGAAAAATGAGTTCCATCTGTTTTTTCCTCTGTCATGTGTGTCCGACAACAAAAATTAACAGCGGACATAAAACAAAAACTGCTCCCTGCGTTTGCGGTGTCCTGCACGCCTTCTGTCACTGATGGTGGTTTAAAGCGAGTGGCTCGATGAACGATCTCTCTTGGCAACCGGTATCCAAACAAGGGTAAACCAATACAAATCAGCCTGTACCACAAAAGCACATCACCTTTTAGTTAACGTAGTAAACAACCTCCTGCTGTCCAAAAGCAGCCAACAGCTGAAAAGCGTTCGGCCAACTCCAAACCTCAAAACAGCCCCAAACTCCGGCCTCCGCGAGCCGCCCAATAAAGAAACTAAAAGATCCTCTCATTCAGCATCCTCTGCTTAAATAGCCGTGTGGAACCTTAGGGCTCAGCTGCCTATTGTGTTTTTGCTAATTGATTTTCCAATTGATGTAATGTTAGACGATAGACGTTGAACCGCAGCACAGTGACGACCTCCTCCGTGCTCTGAAAGAATGTGAGAGGTTTCGCTGTCAGGGGAGGCCAACTCCTGGAGGAAAAAACTGTGGGAGGTTTTCTTTTATCAATATTGTCTCATCTATCTATCTATCTAGCTATCAGCAAGACCTTTGTGCCTTTAGTTTCTTCTCTGTGGCTTGAAAATGTTTAAAGGCCACTCGCTCGTCTCTCATCCTGAAATATGCAGGGCTAGCTCCCCGAATGGACATTTCTCGGAAAAAGTGACAGTGTCTCCCGACAGTTCTTCAAGGTCTCATTTTCTGCATGCCTGTGGCCGCTGGCTAACCATAGGATCACTGCTTTCTATCAGTCTGACTCCAGGGTAGGGAGAGGCCCATGCCACCCTGCAAAATATACTATTGTGTGTCTGCCGTGTTTAGGTCTAGCTACAGACATCGACTGTCCTCAGGTTATGTGTGTTGCTTTATAATCCGGGAATAACCCGATGGCATTATATGAAGCAGCGGGCTTCTGCGAATATCTGTCTGTTTGCATTAAAGGTGAACCCAGCGCCGTTTCTCAGCTCCTCCTTTCCCAAAGTCCAAAATGAGCTGCAGTAGAAGATTGAAGTCAACGGTTAGTTAATGTGTGTTGAATGTGACCAAGCCGTCTTCTGTTGGTTTGGAGCAGACTGCCAAGAGAAAAAAGAGAAAGAGAAAGCCTCTCAAGTTCAGCCTTTATATATCTGAGGGCGGCCATGTTCATTTGAAAAGCTAATATTTACTGCGCCCACCTGCATGAGGTAAGAAACTGTGAGTGCGAACACGCGTATGTACTAATACACACACATGCATAATAGGAATTTAACCTCTGAGAGGGCGGGTGGACAGAGCGGTGAGAAAGAGGGTATTCATCCCTCGCCAGAATTTTGCAGTGTTCCTAAAAATAAACATCGGATGTGAGTGAGATAAGTGCTGAATTATACATTGAAAAACTATTTTTCTAAACTTTTGTTTTCTGCAGTTTTTTTACTTTTGCCTTTTGATGAACATTACACACATTAAGACAAAGTAAGCCCCGTCGCCTCACAGCAATAGGTCAACGACCGGCAATCGAATTGACGAAGCACTTTGGGCTTTAGGATATTGTGACGCCCTTTTTTCACTGTGCTCTAATGTGTTCTTCAAACAATTAAGCAAGTAAATGAACAGCTGATTAATCAGTGAGTAAATGAATCGCTATAGCTGCAGCCCTGTAGTAAGGAACAGTGACCTCTCCGTATTCATATGACCTGATAGAATTAGCAACTTCAAGAGTTTTGAATCATTTTCACATCATCTACAACGGGAGTCCATCGTACATGAGTCACATGGCTACATGTGGACAGAGATCATTGAGTAAAAAGCATGTGTCTGCCTTTGAAACCATCTTTGGTGGAGGCAAAGAAAAGTGGTGGGATGAGACGTCAACAGCTAAGGACAGTCTGGGGAAAAATCCCACAACGAATGATAGACATAAAACAGAACACAATCTAAAATATAGGACGTATTTGCAAAATACTGTGAGGTTTTGGGAGATATGATCTAATTAAATGTAGACTACAAACTACCACAAATGACAAGTTGTTATAATGTGACCTACACGTATACATCCAGCAGCAGAAGATGTATTGAGATATTTTACTTGAATTGAAGTAGCAACATTATAAAACCAACTAAAAGTCCAGCATTTAAAATCTGCCTTAACCTTGCATTCTTTCAGTTGAGATCGACTCCTCTGGTTGCAAAAAGAAGTCCGATTGTATAGAAGTCTGTGAGAAAATAACCCTGCTGCTCGCTTGATTTATTATTTGTGATTCATCACATTTTTCCTTCTGTGATAGTGAAAGGGAAAAAATCTCAGTCGGTATTAACAGTACAAAATTGCTATTAAAGCCCCCTAAAACTCTAAGTCACTTACATCTTTCGATCACTTACATCTTTACATCACAAAAAAAGTCAGAGCACTTTTTCTGATACCTTCTATAGTTCCTTGATTGAGGGAAAAATCTTTTCTTCTTTTTTTAACAGAAACTACCAGGAGTGAATGATTAAACATTTCCTTCTCCGCTCAAGAATTCGGTCTAATGAGGCCTTTAAAAGCCTTGTTTACGTTTCCCTCCCTGCTCTGTGCGGATGTACCCATGCTGTCGCACATCGGCTCATAAGGCACGCTGTCCTGTTCCCAGCGGGGAAGCTCTATCTCTGGATGAATAAAAAAGGCATCCTAAATAGTCTTTCAGTCTGCGAGCGCTGTCCAGAGCACACTGCCTCACAAACACTTCTGCACACGCACACAGTCACCTCCGATAGAAAGCTCACACCTAATTGTTTCTACATGGAGCCATGGACCGACGATGCTTTTTCTCCATTTAACTGTCATTTTCCTTTCTCCTGTTTTCCATTTAGCTGTCAACGCTCTCACCCACTGACACTGCAAAAGCCTCTAATTAAAACCTGCCTCGCCGTTGTTTCACACCAGCCACATATTTGCTGCTTAATGCTTAACGAGATTATTCATTCCTGGTGGTAAAATGGCGAGCGATGTCGCCAAAGCGGTTTGCTCTTGCTAAAAGCCACATTTGACGACAGACAAATGAAGTCCGCATCCGTCCCGAAACAGTCCGATGAAAGACTCAATATCACACGCAAGATAATTGATGTTCAAACTGAAAGATGATCTGGCATTCATCACGGCCATATGTGAAGGTAAAATAGGAAATGAAAACGTCCGTGGTCATAAATCACACTGGAGGCATGCGATTATGCACCTATTATATGATCATATTACAAATCCTGTAACATGCACTGTCCAAGCAACACTAATGTGTCTGCCTCTTTTATGTGTGGCGGTCCAACGTTTCCGTGCTGAGTGCAGTATAATGTGATCGTCTGACAATCAGCTGCATTTACAGCTACATGTGCATGTATGTGAGCTCTCACCTCATCAGCACTGTAAAGACTTAAAGCTCAACACTGACGAATACTTCTTATTCCTTTACATCTTACGGCAACAAGCACTGATAAAAGGTTTCATTTATACCCAGTCTAGACGTGAAACAGCACTATCTTATATGGGTCAGATTGAGTGGTTTTGGTCAAATAGCCTGGTGGTCTTTATACACCAACCACAGACTCGTCTAATCTGAATTAACCCAATTTCTAGCTTTGACCCTTAAGCTCTTAAGCGCTCTTAAGCACAACTGAAATCTCAGAGAGAAAGCAACAAGTCAGCAATATTCAGAAGACCCATACTGTCCCTCTGCTCCTCTTTTCAAACTCCGGCGGCACTCCCACTGTGTCCCACTCGGGTTGTTGGATTAAGACAGAGCTCGGGCCATTTCTTTTGTGATGCTCCTATAAGCACTTCTCTTCGGCCCATCCAATTGTTGTGGAGCATAGATAACAGGATTTGTATGCGAGAAGTGTCTATGCATTGCTATTGTCCTTCAGCCACAAAGATGTGTTGCTTTTTGTCCTCCGGGAGGACAAACACACCCTGAAGCGATTCCTTAGCTCACATGTTACCATAGGCTGTATGTAAAGGTGCATAACATTTGGTATGTGGGAATCATTCGGAAAATAACAATTCCAACAGTAAACTATTAGTAACCTGGGTTTCAATAGTGCTTCAGGAACTCTGGGGGAGCCGGCGGTCGAAGCAGGAACCTTCTGATTACTTGATGACCGCTCTTCTGTCTGAGCCATGCCACCCCATACAGATGGTCCATTAACTATGTTTTAAATAATTTACCCTCAGGACTGAAATAGAGATTGAATGTTCATTCTTGACCTTGGAAACAGTCGTTGGCAAAGCAATATCAGCTGCTGAGACTCCACAATGTATTCAACTTTGGTAAAAGCTCTGCTGGTGATGAAGGCACCAACCCATGGCACAACCCTTAACCGTGTTCACCTGAAGAATTGTACAGTAGAAGACTTTTGCAGTCTTTGCTTGCCAGTGAGTCGAGTATCATTATAATTGTCATACTTACAATAAACATAGTGTGAAACAATTATTAGGCCGAAACAGAAAGAAAGAGAGATGCAGCAAACTATTTTGATGAAACATATCACATCATATTTGTATTTAAGGGTGAATGAGAATCTTCAGAGACAGAAAATTGCTTATTTCTCTTTAAAGGAGCAGTGTGTAAGATTTAGTGGCATCTGGTGGTAAAGCTGCAGATCGCCTCCAACTGAATACCCCTATGCTCACGCCTCCTTTTCCAAGCACGTCAGAGAACTACGGTGGCCTCCAGGTGACATAAAGACGGTAAAAGCCCTCTCTAGAGAACAGTGTTTGGTTTGTCCGTTCTGGGCTACTGCAGAAGCGGTGCAACGTGGCGGACTTCCAAGGACCCGCTCTGTATCTAGATAGAAACTACTCATTCTAAGGTATCACAAACACAAAGATTGTTAGTTTCAGGTGATTATACAGAGTTCTGAATATTATATTATATTTCTGCCAATAAATCCCCCGTAATCCTTCACACTGCTCCTTCAAATTGCAGAGATACCCTTGAGACAAAACAAATAGGCTAAAATAGGCTCATCTAAAAGAATACATCGACTGTACTGATATTTACAAAGTAGTAAAAATTGTTCCCGGTGACAGCTTCCTTCATTCTCATTAAATCCTTTCATTCCTCCAGGCATTCATCAAGGATCCCCGCCCCATCATCTCACTAAGACAACAGCCATTGTATCTTCTCTTCTTCATTGTTCCCCAACCACACATTTTTCACACCGATACTGCAGAATGAACAAAGCTGCCGCTCCACGGTGCCGCTAACCATCTCGTCTCAGCGTGTATAGCGCTCAGGTGCCTGCTTCTGTTTCCCCTTCCAGCCCTCAGCGGGTGAGAACTCATCAGAATTCAGCAGGCTCACCTGGCTGCCTGTTTCTCGTCACACATTAGTTTTTCTCTGTGGCACCGAGGCAGGGAGGCACATGGAGGTCTAACGGAAGCCACGGCCTTCCCGCTGACGCTCACTCGGCTGCTTCATAGAAAGATGTAGATGGAGAGACTCCACGTCGTTGCTTCATCCATCTCGTGTGGTACAAAGTTCATTGGTACGCAGGGAAATTTCAAGTCGATTAATATTTTGTAACAGGGAATGATTCAGTGTCGCATGATGGAGATAATTACAAGTGACTCAACAGATTTTCAATGACCCAGGTGAAGCAAGACAATCATGTTTGAGATCTACCAGCATGACAAAATGTTTTACTCTGATTCCGACAGTATTTTATCATTGTTAACTGCATGTGTCAAAATAATCGTTTGTAGACGCTGATTTTCACGACACGTCAGCTCAAAGATATGCAGATAATGTCATAAAGAAACGAAGAAAACAAACTATTCTCTAACTTATTTTATCTTGAAGTGTCAAAATTACATTTGCATACTGCTGCTGCTGCAGATATGAAATTATGTCCAGTCCTCAGGTGTAATCACAACAAATATATTTCCAGTCAGTGCTAAAATGCCACGGGGGGGGGCAGCTGACACAAAACAAATGTTCTCCTGTCACGCCTACTAAGCCTGTGAAATGAGTATTTTAATTTTTAAAGTGTTCCATGTGCCTATCACTGCATCAAAATGCATTTCTATGTAACTGAAAATGGTTTGCTCCAACACAGCAGCTGCCGCCCCTCAGTATGGCTGATATAAATCAAATCCTTCTCGCTCGGTGAAAAATCCAGAAACTATGAATATGCAAACATTGTTCGTTTCAAAGTTGAATTGCTGCACACAAGAGTCCACAAAAGCCCATTCTCAGTGTAAGTGCGCCGGAGGTTTCCACATCAAGCAAGCGTGTTTTAAGCATCATATTGGATCGTGATCGGTTTCCAAACTAGCTGTGATATTAAAAAACAACAACATGCTTGTACGTAACTCACATTTTTTTTTTTGAGAAATGTTTTTTATTGGCTTTTCCACAATACACAAACAAGACAAAACAAGGCACAACAAAAGGCACTTGCCGAAATTTCAAATAAAGTTTCTCAGCAGAAACAAACATTTTAAATAACAGTAGAGGGTGACAGATATGTACATGCACAGGTAGATACATATTATACCCCACAAATAGAATGCTCCCACATAACTCACATTCAAGGTGTGAAAACAACCTTCGTATGTCAAACTGCACATAAATCATTCTGTACAATTAAGGTCAAATATCCAAGTGAAGAAACAATAAGCAAAATACATATTTGAGTGGAAGGGGACTTTAAAAATAGTTACCACACACGCACACATATACCAACAACCAACCTTCCAACAGCCCTCAAAAAGAAACACCTAAAACATATAAATGTGATGAACAGGAAACATTATGTGCATTCCTGTTCAGAGGTAATTCCTGCTAACCATGCACAATGCAGCAAACATCATTCAACGAGCTGCAATTACAGCATTTAGTTCAATTCACTGGTGCTAAAACCACTTCCCTTGCCACTGAGCCACAAGCGTCAGACTGAATAAATAAATAAACAAACAAGCAGAGAGATGATTCACGAGGACTTGCAGTCATGTGGCACGCTGCTCTGTCCTGTCCTGCGCACATCAAACGCTCGCCTGCTCCTCCACATTGCTACTTCACTAACTGAGGACTCCTCTGGGTCCCCCGTCACAAAGCACGAGGTCAGCACTGTCACTGACAGGCACGCAGCGAGCACGCAGGGACACAGCTGACACGCAATCACACACACACACACACACACACACACACACACACACACTAATGTACAGCTGACCGGTGTGTGCCTACACACACACACACACTGATGTATTTTCTGTGTCGCTCTCACACACCTCCGTGCTAAGAGCTACTGACCGCTGAATACCAGCTCATACTGCGTCGGTGCAGTGTGGGTCCGCTGTTAGCTGCTCCTCATGGCTGCTTCTGTTGCTTTAAGTTGAGTTGTGCGGCTTGCTCCTTAGGTCTCATCCTTTAATCTGCCGACCATGAGGTATTATACTGTAGCCGGGAGGGGTGGGAATCACCAGAGATCCCGCGATACGATATTATCACGATACTTAGGTCACGGTGCGATATTATCACGATACATAGGTCACGATGCGATATTATCACGATACTTAGGTCACGATGCTATATTATCACGATACTTAGGTCACGGTGCGATATTATCACGATACTTAGGTCACGATGCAATATTATCACGATACTTAGGTCACGGTGCGATATTATCACGATACTTAGGTCACGATGCGATATTATCACGATACTTAGGTCACGATGCGATATTATCACGATACTTAGGTCACGATGCGATATTATCACGGTACTTAGGTCACGATGCGATATTATCACGATACTTAGGTCACGATGCGATATTATCACGGTACTTAGGTCACGATGCGATATTATCACGATACTTAGGTCACGATGCGATATTATCACGATACTTATGTCACGATGCGATATTATCACGATACTTAGGTCACGGTGCGATATTATCACGGTACTTAGGTCACGATGCGATATTATCACGATACTTATGTCACGATGCGATATTATCACGATACTTAGGTCACGGTGCGATATTATCACGATACTTAGGTCACGATGCAATATTATCACGATACTTAGGTCACGGTGCGATATTATCACGATACTTAGGTCACGATGCGATATTATCACGATACTTAGGTCACGATGCGATATTATCACGATACTTAGGTCACGATGCGATATTATCACGGTACTTAGGTCACGATGCGATATTATCACGATACTTAGGTCACGATGCGATATTATCACGGTACTTAGGTCACGATGCGATATTATCACGATACTTAGGTCACGATGCGATATTATCACGATACTTATGTCACGATGCGATATTATCACGATACTTAGGTCACGGTGCGATATTATCACGATACTTGGGTCACGATGCGATATTATCACGATACTTAGGTCACGGTGCGATATTATCACGATACTTAGGTCACGATGCGATATTATCACGATACTTAGGCCACGATGCGATATTATCACGATACTTAGGCCACGATGCGATATTATCACGATACTTAGGTCACGATGCGATATTATCACGATACTTAGGTCACGGTGCGATATTATCACGATACTTAGGTCACGATGCGATATTATCACGATACTTAGGTCACGATGCGATATTATCACGATACTTAGGTCACGATGCGATATTATCACGATACTTAGGTCACGATGCGATATTATCACGATACTTAGGTCACGATGCGATATTATCACGATACTTAGGTCACGATGCGATATTATCACGATACTTAGGTCACGATGCGATATTATCACGATACTTAGGTCACGATGCAATATTATCACGATACTTAGGTCACGATACGATATTATCACGATATGATATTATCACGATACTTAGGTCACGATGCGATATTATCACGATACTTAGGTCACGGTGCAATATTATCACGATACTTAGGTCACGATACGATATTATCACGATATGATATTATCACGATACTTAGGTCACGATGCGATATTATCACGATACTTAGGTCACGATGCGATATTATCACGATACTTAGGTCACGATGCTATATTACTCACGATACTGCGATATTATCACAATACTGCGATATTATCACGATACTGCGATATTATCACGATATTGCGATATTATCACGATACTGCGATATTATCACGGTACTGCGATATTATCACGATACTGCGATATTCTGAGTATTGCAATAACATAGGCCTATATTGCAATTTATTACTTTTTTCAATTCCAAATGATGTCCCCAAAGGAAAACTGTGTCAACATGTTTTATCGAATAAGATAAAGTTTTCAGTCTGTTCATCTCACTTCAATCATTTTTATTGCAGCAGAATAGGATTGTCAAGCAAGACAGACTGACCAACAATGTCATAAATGTTGCATGCACCTGACAAACTGAACAGTTTGTATTACTACATAGTCCAACTTAACTAAATACAAACGTGTGGACTCAGTATATGAACTATAACTTATATAAGTAGGATATAAGAATTATATAACTCAGTATAACTTGCGATGCGTGGACGTCGAGGGCAGAGAGCCAGTTATGCGCTGCACTCTCCCCATGACCCGGCTACTGTTGGCAGATTTAACCCCGTTGTGATGCCAGATGTCTCTGTCTTTGTTTTGACCAACTTCCCACCAATCACACTGACCCGGGACCTTTGCTGACCTCACCAGAAAACAACTCAGCACCATCTAGTGGAATGAAAAAGTAATTGATTTGATTTTTCTAAAAAATAAAAATATATATTTTCATAGTTTATATAATAAAAGATCAATACTTTGCATCCGTGTATCGATACAATATCGCCACGCAAAATATCGCGATACTATGCTGTATCGATTTTTTCCCCCACCCCTAGTAGCCGGGAGGGTGAGCCCGTCTGCCATAGGTGCAGGTCCCGGCAGGGTTAACCAGGATCAATAGCTCATGCACACCACTCAACATTACGAAAGCCCTCAAACTGTTTCCCTGCCTGCTTTCCTCCCTGTCTCCGGCAAGTCTCCAGTCTGTCTCTCGGCGTCCCTCTCTCTGCCCGTCTCACTACTCCCTCCAGCTCCCTCTGGAGAGCGAGCTTTAATGAACGCACTACCTCTGCTCTTTTCTCCTCCCCCTGCCTGCGGGGAGCTTCTCACAGAGTGAGGGAAAGCGTGTGAAGCAGCTAGCGGGAGGTGACTGAAGATTCATCCTCTGAGGATCAGAAACAGTGACAAACCTGGTCAATAAGCAGCATTTTTTCAAAACAGCCCTGCCAGTCACTGCTGCTGTCACCGAGGAGTCCTCGCTCTCCAAACAGCGGCAGAACAGAGCTTTCGGAAACAGCGAAACACAGACCGTGTTTCTCAAACACAGGGTCGAGGACCGGTGCCAGGCCGGGTGGCACCGGCTGACACAGGCATGTAATGGAGCATGAGTTTAATTATAGCTGTGTGTTCGCTTTTGATAATTTAAGTTCTAAAAGATCTAAAATAATACCACTGTTAAAAATACCATTTTCTTTACTTTATTTATTTTATTGGATCATATAGCCAATACTCTTATGGAGTGTGTTACAGTTGTTTTAGCCTTTTTATGTTTGTAATTATGTATTTAGAAATGTATTTAAATCTCAAACAGGCTCATTTTCTGAGATTTGACAAGCCAAATAATGAATGATTTATACAGGAAAATAACCGACAAATTGGTAATGAAAAGTTGAGGTGCAGTCCTGAAATATTTATTCGAATTCTTCAGCACTCCTAATAAATATAGAGACCTGGTGGTTATTAATAATTAATCTGAAAAACAAAATAAATCAACCATACATCAACAGTTATCTATGTATTTATCAGTTTACAATCGCAAGTAAAGGAAAACAGAACCTGCGATAGATGAGACCAGATAAAGAGATTCAATAAATTGCAGTGTAGCAGTGATTTTACACAAGTGAAGTGTAGTAAAGTAAATAAAGTGCCGTTTAACCCGATAAATCATCAAGAGATTAACAAAGCGGTGGGATTATCTATATAGGTCGCACTTGTTGGGAGGACAGCACAAACTGGTTTAAGGTTAAAATTGCATCAAGAACAGCTGCATTAGAGCGACTGGATTATATTTACTGACTGCAGAGGGTGGAAAAACAACACGCCACTGTTTTCCTCACTGTAAAAGAGCCGTTTTTATTGATTATGGGTGACCAGCTCTACTACGAGTGGAGTCAAATGGATAAGGGCCTCCGATACATTAATTACACACGTAGTGCTCCTCCCAAAACCTTGAATCATCTTATGTCACGTGACTCACAAGTGGCTGAAGTGGCATTAACCCTGTCTGACTTTAATCCTGCAGCTAAAATGGCTACAAATCCTGACCTACTCTCTGAAATGAAGCAGTGGGCTTTATAGGAAGTTGATGCTGAGGATGGTTCAGACAAAGAGCTGTGTGTGTGTGTGTGTGTGTGTGTTTTGATGACAAGTTTGGAGGACGCCTGTATGCTGTGTGGGAATGTAATATAGACTCATTAAATTATCGGAGAAACTCACAGGGTTTCAAGCCCTGATCAATATGCGATAAATACTTGAGTAAAGATCCTGAGTTGACGTCGATATCTTAAGTTAGGAAACCTGAGCTCCACTGCAGAGAAGAGCTGGTGGAAATGCCTGTTGTGTGTTGTGTGGGCAGCATTTAAAGTGAGACGGAGAAGGCGAGGGAGAATTATTGGCGATTGTAGAGAAAGCCTGAGGGGAAGGTTTGTTGTTGGTGCCTCTTGTATATGTGTGACTATAAGGCACTCAGTAAATGCCTGGCGAGCCGGAGCCATTCTTTAACTCACAAAAGCTGCAGCATCCGTGACGGGTTACGTTTGTTTATTGTCTGTCTTCTAGGTTTTGATTTTTAGACAAAATACAACAACATGAATGCAACGATACACAAGCACAGTAAGGTCAAAAACAAAGCACATGTCAGGGTACCACCTGGGGCTCAACATCAAAGGATTAATAACAATTCGAGACGGTCTATGTTTTGCTTGAAAGGATATTTAAGGGTGCAGTCCACTAATTCAACAACTATTTCCAGCTTGCGACTCTCCTTCGCACAGAAACACCAAAACAAATCTGCAAGCATTTACGGGCTGGTTCCCCTCTTTAACAAACACCGTGTCTAACTTAAAGGGGCTATTAGGAGTGAGGGCTGACCTGAAAACCTGGCCGCTCATTCCATAAGACAGCCACAGCACAACTGCTCTGAAAAGCAATAGGCAGTGTTATGAAAAGCTGCGTTTTATCTGGTGGCATTTCTGTTATTTGGACAGACATTTTGTGATCAAATCCGAGCCCGTGTGCGTGTGGACCTGGGTTGTGAAACATGTGCCTTGAGCGTAGGGGATGCGCCAGCTTTGATGATGTGCGGTGATGGGGAGGAAGCAGCAATACTGTAAATGCTCTTCAAATGCCTGAGGTGGCTGGGCATCCATTAAAGGGTGCAACAACTAAACTTGAAACGGGGAGAACAAACACAAGTCCTGTTAACTGTTAATATTCTTTAAGTGTAGCATATTTAATGCATCATCTTCAGCGTCTCCACGTCCACACCACTGTCTCTTTGACATCAAACATTCTATGTCTCTGTAATTTATTCTCCCGCAACGTCAAGCGTCCGGAAACCGGCATGCCTGGAGTCACTTCTCACACCACTTAAAACAAAACCATCTGAGCAACCATCTCCGAAATGAACTGATGCCTCCCACTCAGGGGAATGGCAGGAACACAGAGGCACTGTACAAACACACACATTATGCATTACACATCATGGCATGGACACACACGCACACACACACACACACACGTCTACTGTTGTCAAAGAATGCCTCTTGTGGTAATACGACTCTCCTAAGAATAAACTGCCTGTCTCGGTTACTCTATCTGATAGGGTGGCTCACATTCAGTTTACAGTACACAACGTAGAGTTGTAGGCTACGCTATTTACACGCGGTCATGCTAGCACACAGCCGGCTTCATTCTGCACTGCCACGATGTGCCAGGGGAGCTGTGACATTGTGGCGCTGGAAGGAGGCGGTGAGAGACGGCGCACGCACTCTAGGTGGTTCACAAGACACGGTACGCTGACACCAAACATGCGCATGCAGGGAAAAGGAGGAGGAGGAGGAGGATGGAGGGAAGACGAGCGCCAAATGCTGCAGTGTAAAGAGTGTGACTCTCCCTGGAGCGAGGAGGCAAACTACAGCTGCATCTTGTGGAATTCAGCATCAACTGACAAAGGAAATCACCTGAATATGCACATAATGAGCATGTTGAGGTTCAGTAAACATGGGGGGGGGGGGGGCATCTTACAAGACCCTCCAAGACCACTTTTGCAACCCTCCAACAAGAACTCATGCATTGCTGCATCGGCATCAAATATTTAAAATCCTGGTGAGCAGAAGATCAGTGCTGTTGCCGTTGTTGTTTTTTAATCAGGTTCGTGCTCTGCTATATAGGGGCACTCCTCAATTTTAATTGGATTTGTGTCAGCGTGTGCTTCATTTAACCTGACAGGGACGGCAATTCATCAGTCAGCGTCATGACGTTTGCATGCATGTGTTGGCAGTTCACTGTGCACCCGTTAATAACCGTAACAATCCCTTGCTCACATTAAGTAAATAACACCACTGGGTGTCCCCACTTACTAAAAGTAAAACGTGCAACCAGAAACCCAGTTTAGGAGCATGAAGCTCAACAGGAGTCAGACAACCCGGTATTACAAGATGCAGTTGCTGGCCCCCTCAGTTGCTACCATGTTGTGCAGCAGGACACAACTGCCCTGCCACAAGAAGCCCGGGTCGCTCGAACAGAGCTGGACCAGCTGCAGAAGAGCTATTAAGCTCATCATGGTCCCCAAAGCGAAAACCTCTAAAGTTTTAGAGAGTAACACCCTGAGTGCACAACTCCAGGCTTCTCAGAGAAGCACTAAGACCTGGCATGAAGAACCTCAGGGGGGTCAGGTAAGTATTGCTGTCGCAATCCCCAACCCCATGATAGACCTCCTCCCTGACATAGTCAGACAAGTCCTGCCCCAAAGGCTTGATGAGGCTCGACTGAGTGGACAAGCCGCTACAGTCACCTTGAAGACCACTGCTAGGAGCTTAGCAGTGACTAGTGGTGTAGTTCTTCATCACACCACCAAGGACAGCGACCGAGCACCCCAGTCTGCTCGCGTGCTTAATCCAGGTGTCTCACCCCCACCACGTGTTCTGACAGAAGGAGGCGGGACCACTCCCAGGCCCCGAGTGGCATTAGTGGTTCCAAACCCACATCCACAGGTGAACAAAACATCCCGTGTAGTCCATGCATGCACCTGAAACGGAGCCCCTCCCCCACACGTCGAGAGGTTAGTCGTCCTCACCGTTATGTCGTCTTAAACGACTGTGCTAATTCAGACCACTCTGATGATCCAGGCCCTCTCTGCGCGCAGGGTCTGCCTATCCATCAGCTTGAGTCTCTTGCGAACGACATAGAACGCGTTGATCCAGAAAATCATGAGTCATGGCATCAGAAGACATTTCACTCTAAAAAGAGAATTAGGTTCAAACGAAATCTTAAGTCCCAAACCCACTCCGGAAGAGCAAGTTTAGACCCAGAGATCAAGAGTCTTAGACACCAACGTGTGACGGAGGCGGTAAAGCGCTTTACCACACTCCAGACACTGGTGGATGACCCGAAGCCACTAAACCTTGCCAGCCGTGGGTCAGTTCCAGACGGACAAGTCGCCGTCACCCAGGAACATAGACAACCGATGCCAATGCCCCTGCCAGAGCCTGCTCCTGACTTTAGTCCACCCAGTCCGCCTGCATGCTTACAACCGCCAACATTTTCCACCCAAAACCATGTCCCAAACCAGAAGTCTTCACTTTGTTCGCTGAAAAACGCTGAGAACAAAGACGCACGACACTCTGACCTCTCCCTTGCAGTCAACCAGCCTGCAACGGAACAGGGGACACCCTGGGTACCCCAGAACAATTGGCCCCCAATTTTACAACCTTGCGCTGTGAATAATAGAGCAGATTTGACCACCCAGCAAGCACGAGATCCAGCCCTTCCAACCATTCGACAGCCGAAGTTGAAACCCACGCGAAAAGGGTCCCGACAACTACCGCTGTTCGAATCGGAAGCGCTGCGAGCTCCCCATTATGTACAACCAAACTGTAAAATGAAAAAGGGTTTATTGGTACACACCTCTAGGGGACAGGAACCGGTCCGTTGGGCCATCCCAGCAGACCCAGGGGGGTGATAGGTAAATCCAAATCTAGAGTTAGGTAGACCATGACACAACCATCACACTAACCTACCTAACCACCTTTCCGTTTTGTTTTGTTTGTTTTCATTTCTCTGCTTTCATTTCGTTTTTGTTTTTCACATACTATGCTACAGTGCAGACGTTATCACAAGATCATGATGTAGCAATTGAGTGTATTAGAAATAATGCCTTGCTTACCTATGATTTGTGTATATGTTTAATGTAGTTTAGTTAGTCATCTGCCCAGATGCCGCTTTAGTGTCTGCCCAGACATCTTAAGCCTCTGAACTATGAACACTGACTGTTAAACCACCCCTTTCTTCCCAAAACTACATGGACTGTATGACACCACATGGAAGCCCACGTCAGTCCTTGGTTTGCCCTAAAGACCGTGGCCAGCACCTCACTCTTCAGGCCAAAGGGGGGATGTTGGGATCTGACCATATGGCTTCGACATGTGCTGTGGAACAAAGAGAGAGTCAGGCCTTCCCTTTTGCAAGCAAAGGTTTCATCCTGATTGTAGTTTGATGAGCACGAAGCGAACCCTTATATTCCTGCAGAAGTGAAGAAGCAAGACTCCTTCAGAAAGAGAGAGAGAACTTCCACTCTCCACCAAGCGCCTCGTTTGCTCCGGTGATAAGGACGCGAAAATCCCTTATCCAGACGACAGCGATTCTCTCCCACCGAGAGAATACCTCCCACGGCCCGCAGCCGCGCTGCCTGAGCCCATCGAAGCTCAGAAGAACCCCCCTCAATCACCACGATTGCATCGTACCGTAAGGCGAAATAGATTCTGGGCAGAGTTAGAGAGAGTTTAATTTGTGTTTATTTTATCTTGTTTATGTGCTTAAAGTACTGTTCATTTTTATAACGTGGTGTATGTTTAATAATCGCCGACACTAACGGTCGCTGAGATCGTTGGGGTTGTGGAGAAGTTGGTGTATTTCATGCTACCGTGATTTGTGTTGAGACAGCCGCCTCGTGAGGTCGAAGTTGCTTCTCATCAGTTCAGGAGGTCAAAACCGCCGGCTGAGACAAAGAGTCGCGGTTCTTGCTCCCCTGGCTGAGAGAGCAATCTTCCGTACTCCCGCGCGGCGTGGAGGATCTTAATCTTTTGTTTTATTTCATCTTGTTTTGTTCCTTTCCCTTCTCTTTTACTAATCCACACACATAGCTTTGAGCTAATGTAGCTACGTGCTAAACGGCTACCGGCACTAGACGCCGGATCTCCTGTTGGCTATCCGCCATTTTGAGTCTCGCGCATGAGCGACGTCACCACGTCCCAACTACATCACACGTCGCTGAGCTGTTCCCTCGCTCCTCCCCCTATGCACACACACACACACACACACACTACATACACACACACACACACACTCCCCCCCAGAGCAGCTGTCTGTGATTACTTTGTGCATGTACTGTGATAATAGCTGTATATGTGGTCTGTGCTCGAACTTAAACCTTCACTTTCACTCTGAATGTGTAATAGTACTCAGACTATTGATATTGTGAGTGAACACTAATTATGAGACTTAGTTTATCGTTTGGTTATTGGTCCCTGTCCACAGGGTGGTGCCCCGTTATTAATAATCATTAATAATTGTTACTGACATTGATAAATCTATTGATGTCAAGAATTTAGTTTCTTAGATGCTGATTAGCCAAACACGCTCCTTTACGTTCCCAACACATGACAGAGGTGCTGCATTGCTGGCTGTGCAACCAGTGTGTGTAGGCTACAGCTCATTCCTGAACACAAACGCTCAATCAACCTCACGTGCATTTTGTCAGTTTCAGTTTCGTGATGTTTTACTCGTAAAAACAGCGCATTTAAAATGGATACATCTTTAAAAAAAAGACCTCAGAATTGCCATCTCACTCCTCGTGTAGGCTAAAGTAGAGCTACCGCAGCAGCTATACTGCAGCCGTGGAAAACCCTGAGTATATGTTTCGTGAGATGCACGCAGATTGAACACGATAAAACATTCTGCGGCTCCAAGGAAATATTAGCCGAGGGTCAGGAAGACAACAACTATTTACAAACAGTTTCTTCCTTATTCCGCCCGTGTGTGTGCAGCGGCTGTACGAGAACACTCTGCTACAACCTGACGTTTGGTGTGATGCAATCAAAGGGACTCCCATGGGGTCTTGCCTTCTTTCTTTTTTTTACCCTGCAACCCGGTTCTTCCCTTTCTGCCTTTCCATCGTTCTCTCACTATCGCTCTCGTTCACATACATGCTCTGTCTTTCTCTCACACTACGACTGACTGGGTATTGGCATCGACTGGGTCACTTGGCAGGGAGGCAGATGGCGCTGTACTCTCTAGCACCTGCCTGGCCCATATTACCCGACCCATCTCTGGCTCAGCAAATCATAGCCACGATCAAGCACAGCTGTGTAAAACAACAGGCTCTGTGGCATATCACAATTTGCCAAATGCTAAAAACTACTTCTGCTGAAACTAAACTGCCGCAGCCCAGTTCTTAAAAAAACATGCGGGTCGCAGGTGGTGGATGTTCAAAAACGTGGACAAATAGATTTAAAATAATGACAAGAGCGCAATTTAAAAAGAGATTTACATGTTTCCACTTGACAAGAATAATCTAAATCGTAATAGGAATAGCTCAACAGTTATGCTACACTAATTCCCTTTCTTGCCGTGAGTTAGATGAAAAGATAATACCACTCTCATGTCTGCATGCTAAATACCGGTACACATGAGAGTGGTATGCTCGGTTAACTCATCCGAGCAGGAAGACCAGAAACAGGGAGAAAGAGATAGCATGTCTGTATGCTAAGCTAACCTCTTCATCGACCCAATGGGAGACAACTTCAGCATCATCCAGACGAGAGCTCGCCAAAAACGATTATTTTTAAGACAGATAAGAAAAGTAATGTGTCAAAGGTTGCAATGTTACAGTTCTACAGAGCAGTAATAGAATGCGTGCTCACTTTCTCATGTATGGTATGGCCATTATACAGCCCAGGAGAAAAAACCTGATGGCTTCAAAAGTTATCTGAACTATACCACCTCCGAATCCAGCAGCAAGGTTTGTAAATGTTAAAGGACTCCTCACACCTCACCATTCCAGTGTTTCCCAAATACATTTTTAAAAAAACACAAAAAACATGGCAACCCAATTCACATTAAGACTGAATTGTGCGTAAATCATCGTTACTGACCATTTTTACTTCAGACAAATAAATGTGTTCAGTCTGCAAATACATTTTAAGTTTTCTTCTATTTTAGCGTAATAATAAAATGTTCTAACAAATGCAAAAAAAGAGCACAACACATAATACATTCACATAAACACATATGCTATATACGCTATATGACCAACAGGCCTGTGATTTAATGCAGCGAACCTGACACCTAAAATAAAAATGTCTCCCTCTAAAACTAAAACAAAGCTTCACCACAGTTTCAAGACAGAGTGGAGTTTAATGGGACTGGACAATGCTGGGATATCCCTTTAATAAGTTATATCTATATCCAGCAGGTGGCTGGATATCTATTAGGATACAAACTCATTGAGGGAAACTAAATCAGTTGATAAGAAGGTAAGACTCGATGTGACAATATACACACTGTCACTCTCAAATAAATCCTCCTGTTTATGAACAGACCCATCACAGTCTGTTAAGCGAGGCCAAAAGCCCAAACAAGGGGGGAGGGGGGGGGGGAATACTGCCCTCTGTCAGCAGTGCTCATTTCTCCCCCACGCAGAAGCAAACACACTCTCTCACTCACACACACACACACACACACACACACACACACACAGGAAAGCATGCGTGTGGGTCATGCGCACGTCTTTGACTCGGAAGTCTTTTGCATGTCTTCCTCTTCCGTCAGAGACAGCGTGAAATAGAGGAAACACAATGGACAGACTGTGCTCCAGGTTGTGTTGGAGGCTCAGCTGCGTGTGGACCATACTGTAGAAGACTTGTTCTGTTGGGGGGGGGGGGGGGTTTCCCAACTTCCGTTGGATACATATGGAAAAGGATGGAAATGGTGGCTCCAAGTGGGTTTATGAATAAGAAGGGTCACAAAAGGGCTGCTGCGGCGGTGACATAGACGGACAGCCCACTCAGCAGTTTCCCCTGCAGCACTTGTGAGAAGACAATGAGCACATGATGGTTTCTATGAAGCAATAGCTGTATACACACCATATTTTTAAGGCACCTTACCAGGCTATAGCGTGAGCCACCAACACACAGCTGAACATGCCGTTATAACCGGTAGGCATGTTTCCACCCTCTTGGGAAACGGGTGAAAATGATAGGGTCCCAAAACTGACGGCACTTCGTAACAAATTGAAGGCGTAATCACGGGATTCAGACAGCGACATCAAAAGACCGTATAATGAATCTTAGGGCGCTGCATGCAGTATACACTCAACTTTTGCATGGTGTTCTGTACACTGGAGGTCATTGGGTTCATTTCTAAAACCTTCATCGTTAGAGCTCTCCTCCTATAACCAAGCAAAACACTCAAAAACTGGTTCCCATGGCAACGTGGAGAACCTAACCTGGATCAGTCGGGCAACTGAATACAGTGCTACCTGTAAACACACAGGGACACACATATTCACGAGAACAATGCGGCAGTTTTGCTCCAAAGTCAAGGTGCTGTAAATGTCAGACGTCTGTATCTCTTTCTGCCGTATCTATTTTGACATTTGCCGCTGCACAGAGAGCCGACACAATAAATCAAATAAAAAAAATCCCACCTCTACATGGGAGGAATGGTGTATACAAAACAATCCATGCGTATTGTTTTATATTATTATTACACCCTTATACAGATGTTCCTGGAACCAGGGGCAGGTTTAAAAAGAGATCCGGACTGAGGCATTGTTTTAAAGAAAGAGGACACATTTGTAAAGAGAGTAAAAATGTCAGGCGTGCAAACTCCAGTGGAATAAGAAAGGTGACAGCTCTGTGAATAAGACTTTGCTTTGCAACAAATCCCTTTAAGCATGTTGCCGTTGGGCCAAACAAAGCTAAAGCAGTTGAGGAGGAACTACACATTAAGTTATCTCACTGTACACGTCATCACGTAGATTGTTGTTGGCATATGTTAATACAGGTGATTATTTCACACAAATTCATACTGTGTAAAAATGTCAGGTTACTTTGTTTGAGAACAACTATGAAGTCAAGCAGGGTCCCGGGTGAAGCTTCAGGCCAACAGCATTCCCTTCCTGAGGCTCTAAGTCAGTGTAACAGAGCCTCTTCACGGGCCTCCATCTATACCACTCAACCTGCTTATACGATTGGCTGCATGTAAGCATTGCGGCCCGTGGCTCACTCTGATTGGCTGCTGGGAGTTTTCGCCATATTCATTTCACCTGCTCGAGACCCATCAGAGCTATAATGTTCCAGCGGGGTTATGTGGTGTTGATATGGGACAAGGACGGGGTCTGGCTGTGTGAGAAATGCCACCTGCTGTGCGCCTCAGCTGCCCATCCTTCCATGGAAACCACACCCTCGAGTGCACACAGGGAACACCGAGAGGTGAGTCACACTAAAGTTCACATCCGGCATTTAGCATTCAGGTTGGATATTACTGTTTTTTCTGTTTCTTCAGTGTTGAACACACACACACACACACACACAGAGTGAGCAACAGAGGGATATAGAAAAGGAAGGAGAGACAGAACAGCTGTTACATCTTCAAATGACTTCCCCAAATGAGAACTTGGGTACAAACTGCGACACTCATAATCATCATTTGTAATTCATTAAATATTCACATGAAGCCCATTTAAGATTTCAGCAATTCATCAAACCCTGCTTAGCTCAAACAGCATCCTCAAACATCTGCTCAAACCAAATGTCGACTGGGACGGTTATCACAGACAGACAGGTATGTACGAAGGCATCAGAGTCAGCACTGAAAACAAGTGCAGAATTGGAAACTTTATATTTTATTTTCTAGCCGACTTCAACAAGCCAATGAGAACGAAGGAAAATGGTCTCAGTGGTTCAATTCAAGTAGGCTTCATGCCTCTCATCTTTAATCATTGGGCATTTATTGTAGCTCTTGGGGCTCTTCTTTACTCTCCTAATTCAATACTGAGAGGTAATGCGTAATGGTCAGGTCACAAATACAAAAACAGGCAGAGGAAGCCTCCCCTCCATCTCGTGATTTAGGTATTAACAGAAAAATACGAAACTTGGGACGGTCAGTTGGAGAAATCCTCCTCATCTCAGCCACACCTTCCACAGCTCCTCGCCGCTGCTCCTGAGAGTCCCCTCGCTGATTGCTTTACTCCTGGTTGTAATGAGTGTAATTCTGCAGTGAGGTATTACTCATGCAACAGGTTGGAGGGGAATATGAATGACAGCTGAGAACAATTAAAAAAATTGTCCCTACAGTTGCTGCTGTGATGCACATGCAAGCGTCATGTTCAAAGACGGAGCTAAAACAGCGATCCACAGCTATCCCTGAGCTAATACAGCAGAGAAATATACTCCACTTTCATGAATAAAGTCAATAATTGCTATACAAATCTAGTGGAAGGGCTCAAATTAAAATGCAGTAGCTTGAACAAACTCAAAATAAAAGGTTTCAGGCAATACCTGACAAGTAGATCATTATTTTTTCCACACTTCATGAGCATTATTTAAGACACTAAGGGCTCAGTCAAAGATAATTTCTTCTGCAATAGGACGTCTGCTTCACTCTTATGGAGACAGACAAACCGTAAGTCAGAGACACCGGCATGCTCTTTGAGGCATAAAATCCTGGTGAAGAGACAACTCGTGGATGTGCTCCCCTCACTCCGCGAAACGGATTGCTTTGCGCGATCCCCTCCTCGCAGGCAGGTGAAGGGGAGGCGTGAGGAGTTAGGAGGGGGATGCAGCGGATGTGGCTTTAGAGGGGAGCAGTGCAGTGCCTCCTGCCATCGCTCCGGACAAAACCAGAGTCTGAATTGGAGAGCTTCCCCTACACCCAGGATCAACTGGGGAGTATTAATGGATTCAGAGTGGATCAACTGATGGCTATCATATTTCGCTGTTTTGACCCAGTGTGGACTGACGACCCGGCTCACACATGTGCATGTGCCCCACTGTGGTGCATTGCAGATGTTTACACCCATGTCTTGGTTTGTCTCCTTTTGCGAGAAAAAGGGGTCTGGCGATCAATTTATCTTCCTCAAACAACATTAAGCAGCAATCTTGGATTTATATGAACACAAATAATTCAACCTGCATTTATTGGATGCAGCAGAATGGAGAGTAACACACGCGTTGGCACTCAATCTGAAATTCAGCACCTGTATATTTGAACACATTTTCAGTGCCGGTAAAGTCAAAGATGTAAAAGAGATAATCAGAAGGAGAAAGCTCTGGTTTTGTTACAATCACGGGCAAAACAAGCAAGTAAACAAACTTGTATACTTTTCAGGAAGACAGCTTTAAATGTGCTAACCCCACAACAACAAGGCCGTCTTCACATGCTTGACGGTACTCATTGATCAGGCTCACAGAGAGGGATCACGTTGGTCGCTTTGTCCATACCTTCAGCACCTTGTCTATTTGATTGTCAAACAACACCGCATATTGTTTATGTAGCACCAGTATCAATAAACACCAAGCCACACTCTGTTTCCTGGTGTTGCAGAGACTCAGCCACATGCTTTGTAGGAAGGAAACTGAACAAGGGTGAGAAAAATTATAATGTAAAAGATTGTAATGTAAAGATTTTTAGGTTTGAGCAAACAAATTGAATTATCTTATCAAACTATGAGTGATTCTTCCAATCAAACATAGATGATATAAATTAAAGAACCTACAATCTACACCTATTATATACATAATCTGAATTCTACATGAAGCTACTTATTTTGGTTATTTCACCATCAAATTATTTAACAGTTCTTATTTCAGACAGAAATTAAATAACATGTATACAAAAAATGAACTCACTGATAATAAACGAAAAATAATTGATTCATTTTGAATAACAGCTGTCTCAGCAATGAAATACATTGCATTTGACATATAGCCTACATTATTACAACAAATCAAATCAATTACGATCGAAACAATCATTTTTGTAAAAATAACCCTGATTATTTAAAGATATCTATTTGAAATACTACTGAAAAAGTACAACCAATTATTCTGCTTCCATGACCAGAAGTTTGAACGAATAAAATCAAAAAGATAGTTTACTTCTGCTTAAATTACTTATATCAAAATAATATGAAAGCTGACACTTTCAAACCAATTTGGAATATCAAAATATAAATTGTATCTAAGTGAAATAACATATAAAATATATATAGGACATCAAAACTTCAACAATTCAAAGTTGCATTTAAAAAAGGCCCAATATTTTAATAAACCCATTCAAAAACTAAACGCTATGACAAATTAAGTATAAGAACCAACAATCAAAGAATCAAAAGTTTTACCTTTAAAAATATACATAATTTAATGGTTAATCCCCTTATGCCGAATAGCAAACATTACACAACACAGATATAAATAAACTGTAATCACAGCAAACAGCAGCTGCAACTACAACAGTCTCACAAAACCATAACCAGCAGGCCTGAAGATGAACTCACAGGCTGCTTCCTATGACAAAACAAAAACTGGTGATTGGTTCACTCCTCAAGCCCTGTATATAGTAACCATTCATCATTTTAAAATCAAATCATAACAACACTTGTAATTATTTTATGATCTAAATCAAAGAAATACAGCTACAAAGTATTCTAAACCTGTATTATTAAATATAAAAGTTATTTCTCAAAATACCTGAGACAACCAATGGATTCAAATGATATCTCTGAGATTGAAAATTTGCATCAGTCAGCTCTATAAATTACGAATAATGAGAAAATATTGTATTTACTGCAGGAGCAAAAAAAAAAAAAGTGCTTATTAATCTTTACATTTTAAATCAATGTAACTATTTCTGCAATAATAGACAAAGGCTCCAATAATGCCTAACAATGACTAGAACACTGTAGGGGGGCTTTCACATTAAATTAAATTATCACCGTGGAAAGCATAATCACAACATGGAGTTTCACTGCCACGTGATTTCGCCCACTTTCCACGGATTCAAAATGAACACCTGTACGTGTTTTACGCTGCACTCATGTCGACCACACGGATATGGCGAAGACAAAAAGGGGCCTGTTCCGATCACGCACACGCCGTCAGCGGCTCCACGCGGTGTCGACTGGACACATGCAGGCGCATGTATGGACATTTGCTCTATCCCATTCCGCCTATAGCGCAGCGTGCAGGGGCCATCGTGGCAGCCATTATGAGGCTCTCCAACATTGCCATGGCCTACGTGCACACTCACGGTGGGGAGTGGCGCAAGCGTCTATACCGTGTTGCGCCTCGCAGCTTACGAAACGAGAATACAGCACCCCAGCTCGATCAGTGAACGTTTCAAACATACAGATGTTTCTTTAGCACAGCAAAAACAAGGCGAAAGCAGGAAAGGAAGAAGGGGGAGGACCGGTGCTGCTAGCTCATAAAGTATGGGTCACGTGTTCCTCCACGAGGGGCTTGAATATGTACCTGACTGTCACGCAATGTAGTCTTTCCTTAAAGCCAAAGGCATTGTTTTGAAAAAGGGTGGAGCTATACGTGTTGAGTGTGTAGGGCTGCAAAATCCGCCACAAACGTCAGGCGTTTACTACGCATTACGCCCAGGGGGGAGGGGAGGGGGGCATTATTATTTCCATGCAATTAAAAGCTTGTGGATTTATTTTGTTTGTACACTGCGTGGGCAAGCTGATACAACAGCACACAATATGACAGTGGTGGCGTGGAGTTCAGTGTTAACCTACAGATTTGCTCACAAAGCTTCAACTCGCCCTTTCCTTGCACACACACACACACACACACACACACACACACAAGCTGTGTTTCTCGCATACATACACACGCGTGCATATAGTAACCATAGAGGAGCCTCAGCTGAGCTGATTGGTATGCAACTCATCATGCATTGCAGTGTTGCAGTCAATAATGAAACTGAACTTTATCGCTTACATACAGGGAAACCAAATTATGCAGCTGCCATGACAGTCTGATTACAGTACATATGAGAGATTCAATTAGCATGTGATTATTACATGTATGCACTGTGTGTGTGTGTGCACGTGCATGCGTGTTACAGTGGGATAGGCCTTTCTGCAGATCACGCCTTATGGCAGCAGCCACCGTGTGTTCTGCGGATGTTGGGACTGAATTGTTTCTTTTGTCGCCGTCTTTATTTTGTTCAATCACCGTGTAAATTACATTTACATCGCCAGGGAATAAAACAGCAGCCTAAGTTTAAAAAAACCACACATAGAATCCGAGAAGAGAGGGGAAATCTGAGCGCTATATTTCACAGCGGAAGGCGACAGGTCACACGGTCTGCCATGGGGCACAGTATAGGCGTATGACACAACGTGTGAATGCGCGTGTGTGTATGTGTGTGTGTGTGTGTGTGAGAGAGAGAGTGAGCGATCGTAGGCCTACCTTAGTTTTTTGGGAACAGAGTAGTCTACCTCTATCACCTTTCCGTGTAATTCAACTTTACCTGTGGGGACGAAAATGACAATGTAACATTAGCTGTGTGCCAGGAAAGCAACAATGCAAACTGGTAGACCTACACAACAACACTTTGAATCACTTCACCAAGTAGGTGCGCCCCCATTCAAACAGCTAAAAAAAGAAAAGTACTCTGTGCGCACGGTGGCTGATAAACGGGGTATGTTTGTGTTGAAACAACCACCGTGGGACATTTCGAGCGTCACAATTGAGGGGAATCGGCGCCAAAATGAAGCATGATAAGCTTATATAGTGGGTGGGGGGGGGATAGAATGGGCAGCCATGCTTTCCACTCCCACAACCCTCACAGTGCAATGAGGGGTATTTGTTTAGGCTCTCAGTAAAAAAAAAAAAAAAAAAAAATGCAACATCAAAGAAGAGATGGTTTGAAAGGAGAATGATTTGTAGCCTACTCTTTCTATTCTAGGTACGTGCTTCTTAATTCTCTTGACCCAGCCGGGGGTGAATTTGAAGCGCTCTTCGGCGAAAGCTTGAACACGGGTTTTCGGTATTATGAGTGGCCTGGCGCAGCACGGAATTAGCGTCTCACCTCGTCCCCCCTCAGCTACCTGTTTATTAGCTCTTTCCTCCGGACCCCCATGACCCACCTCCAAGACACCTCGTAAAAACATAGCCAGACATCAGGGGAACATGGATCTGATAAGTTTTCCGCGGTCGCTTCGCTCTGCTCTCTTCAATAAAATCAAGATAAAAAATAAGTGAAAAATAATTATGCCTACCCGAACCATCAGACCATCCCATACATTCCAGCGGGTGATTGCAAAGTAGCGCACCAGACCATCGGAATCTCCAAAATATAGATTATTGTGCGCGTTTATAGCGTTACGACGGCTCGTGTTTTCTTCAGGCAAACTGGCAGTAAAGCCCCAAGTGTGTCCTGTGATCGATAAATGATCCATTTTTTTTTTGAAGCGTGCATGGCTGAGCGTTCATCTACTCTGATGGCACACGGATGTGATCGCAAACACTGTCCCGAGCAACAACAAGAACATATTAACACAATATATGATTACTATTTCGCATTTTGGACACCCTGAGCCATGGTGTTTTTTAACCTGATCTTACTGTGGATTTTTTTTCCCCCCCTGTCACCAGCAGCATCACTTATCAAATCTACACTTACCAGAAAGCGTCTCTATCGCCTTTATGGCCGAGTTCTGGTCGGGGAAGTCCACAAAAGCATAGCCGGATTTCAGTAGGACCTGGTCGGCCACTGACAGGTTCCTCTCCCCAAAGAGCTCCTTCAAGTCCTCGACAGTAACCGAAGGACTTAAATTACCAAAATGTAGTTTGTTCATGATCTGAGAGGAAAAATCTCGAAGGGGTATCAGATCTTGAGAGTGAGAGGGTGGCGATATTTAAGAGTAGAAAAATAAAAATAGAAAATAGAAAATAGAAAATCTGATGGGATTAAAAAACAACAACGCAGCAATTACCCCCCAGGAGATTACTAAACTATAGGCGACCCCCCAGCACCAACTCTGGCCCCGGTCTAACTCTTTTAACAGGGACTGGGGGAAAAAAAAAGTGTCGTTACGACGCTACTCTGGAGCCAACAAGCACCGCCTCTAAATAAAACCTCCCTCAACAAATCACAAGAAAAAATGTTTGGAGGTGCATGTGGGATCGCTCCCGGTTCTCCAGCGTAGAAAGGAGCCTACATTGGGGTATGGAAGTGGCACGATGATCACTGGGTACATTCTGCGAAGGGATGGGCTTAAAGGAGGCAGAGAGGTTATTTCATCAAATCATAATAAGGGCCGTGCCTTGGGTCCCTCCAGGCTGGGGGAGTGAAAAAAAGGCGCCACGGAAAATCAAGTCGTTGTCACTATACTTGTCGACCCAAACGATGTCACTGATCTCCACAGTTTGCCTTTTATTTATTTATGAGAGACACAGAAATATGGATTTATGGAGCTATTGACGCAGGGGGTCCAAACCTCGCCACGGGTGCCTGCACGAGATATTACCCTATAATAAAAACATCTGTGAACATATTTCTGATTCTAGGATTTTGCTACATTTATGAAACTGTAAACAAGAAAAACAGACAATTGAAGCTTTCTTTTTAAAACAACACAGAAGGGGAAACCTTGAAACAGCCAGTCTCGTACATTCTGTCCTCTCATGCAGAAATAACAGTGAAATAAACAATATTGTTTTGCATCCTTATCAGGGGCCACGGATTAGGGCCTCGGACCCACGGCTTTACACAATGTTATTAAAGGCCATGCCACTTTTGCTTTGCGTTTAGCCCGTGAATGCTGATAATGGATCCAATTGCAAAGTGTAAAACAAAGAAAATGTTTATTTTAGATGCCGATAAGGAGACATGAGGTGATTCCTGGCTCTCGGTTTTATCTTTGCATGGGGGAGGTGCCCTCTATGCAGTGTCACTCAGCCAGTCTGAGCTCATACTCCAGGCTACAAACATGGTGTAGCATTCTTGTTTTTGTGTGATGTAGGTGTGCGCATGTGGGTGTGTTTGCGGAAGCAACATAGCACCTAAGCTACAAAGTAAGGAAGGAGGAATTCAAAACAAAAGCTGAAATGTAAGGGGAAGGGCTGTGGAGCTGCATGGCGATTGGGGGGAGGGGGGGGGGGCAGGCTGCAGTGCTCATGCATGGATGTGTACCTACACCAGTTACCAAGGGGCGGAGCCTCTTGCCTACAGCACTTGAGTGTGTCTACATGTGACTGGAACATTACTGCCACCCTACAGTGGTGGAGGGAGTGCCGGCAGCAGGAGTGACCGTTCCTCGTTTACGTCAGTGTGTGAACAGAGGAATGTTCAATCTGTGGCCTATTTACAAAACAGCTCTTTAGTTACTTTCCTGATGACATGCTGACACAGTTGTTGCAGGACCTCTCTGCTGTCAGCTGGGACTCATTCAGAGCTCAAATAAATGACACGATCCTTTTCTTTACTGCACTTAACACGTCTGTATTCATTTACTCTGGACATGTGTTATGTGTCAATTAAACTAGCCTAGTTATGGCATTACCTGCCTTTGCATAACCATTTATGTGGCATTTACTTTTTCTTTTCCAAGTACATAAACGCAAAGCAAATAAAATTGCATTGACAATTTCCCCTTTCCTCCTGCAACCACCCACAATGGCTTCCACTCAGAAAGGAACAGAACTGAAGGGGATGTGACATTCGGTAACAGCAGTGACCTGCTGACCAAAATAAACAACACACACGTAATCCAGATTTAAAAGTAGCAGAGGGAAAGAAATGAGCTGATGCTGTTTCAAAGGTGCGGTCAGTTGTGTGACTGGTGTCTTTTCACTGTCATACCTCTGTATTATATTCCCTGTGTTAATGATATAACCTTCTTTTACTGTCTGTCAGAAGAAAAAAAAAACAACTTCTAATAAACCAATGCTGATAACCACAACATATGAAATAAATGTTCATGAACAAAATCATGGATAAAACACACACACAGCTACATTCATAAAAACTGTTAAAAAGAGGGGGTGGGTTGGATAAAAGAACAATCCACACAGCAGGACAATAGCAAACTCGTGGAATTAATAATACCGTTTACATCTTCCCAACACGTGTCTGGTTGTATGGCATCCCCTGTGGGATCAAACATGGCCCAATAACAGTTTACTAATTCCTATTAATATCTAGACTGTCTCAAAGGGCCATTCTTTTGTTGTGCAATAGAATGTGTGAAGTAGTTATTTACTTGATTTAGTCAAGTATTGCACACGACAACAGAACGGTGTCACTCTTACCGTTCTTTGTTCGATTTCTTTCCTTGCCTGTATTTCAGGAGGAAATTTACAGACAAAACATATGCTACAACCTTATAAAGTACAAAAGAAAGAGTATAATTGAGAACATTTACATTCAAATACATCTTATGGTGCATCAATGAACTACAGGATACCTATTACATTATATTTGCTAATACCATCAGACATTTAGAGGGTTAGTTCACCGTGAATAGTGGGAGCATGAATAAAATCCATTCACCTACTGTATTTGGGGTGAAGGGCGGAATTTCAGAACATTTCAAAACACAAATTAAACAAAAGTGATCTGCATTGCTTGATCACACTAGATATTTCTTTCAATAATTGTGTTGAATAGACCCTTTAACTACATCAACAGAACACAATAAACTGAGACGTCAACAAGTCATTCAGTTTATCATGTACCACGTGTGACCAGTAGGGGTAGACGTGAGACTTGGCAGATCTTGCTTCACCACATGTTGATTAGCAGTTTAAACACTGTACTCTGTGAAACTAACTGGTTTAGCAGCATTTACTTATGGATTACCCGTCCCAATAACTTTCAATGACTATAGAAAGTGACAAAAAATAACCCATGTATAGTTTAAACTTGTGCTTCACAGTGACATTTAGTCAAACTGATTGTTTCTGGTCGGGGAGTATTAGTCAGAAAATCAGAAGAAATTGCCATTTTGTTTCTCGTCATTACTTGAATTACTGAAAGAATCAGAGACGCAAAGATTCAAAGATATGGAACCAGGCTCAGGGAATATGTAGTCGTCTAGTTTTAAACTGGAACTTTATAAATGCGTTGAGTTGTGTTCATTACCAGCTGCGACAGCAACGCAGCGTTGTTTTCACCTAGCGAGTCTGTGTGCAACCATGGAAAAATGTGGTTCTGGAGACACCTATTGTAGCAGGGACTACTTAGGAAGTGGTTTTGGATACTTTGCCAGTTTCTTTACACCTGTGGACAGATTTTGTCAACACTGACGGTGTCACAACCGTGCAAGATGCTGAGGCCAAACTTTACAGGTGTGTAGTTGAGAATTTGAGGATTGTTGTTGTCCGATCCAGGGTGCTAGAAGTGGGTAAGGAGCTACCATTTTTACTGTTAAAGTTGAGAGAACTAAAAATCAACACAAAGCAATGCGATAAGATGAAGGCTTTGTATCTTTGTGTTATAAACAGCCTTGCAGCAGAAAATGGTTTAACTGTAGAAAAGCCGTAAGAAAGGACACGAGTCAAAGTGAAAATAAAAAGCATATTTATTTTAAATCGGTTCAAAGATGAATGTTCACTCGTGTACAAAAAATACATTAATAAAAACATTAACATATATTTTTGAATGGCAGTTGTTGCCTATACATTTAAAATTAAAAACATGAGGGGACAGCTTAGTCATGTCAAATGACACTGCTTCAAAACTGATCCCAGTATACATTTACTCGTCATATATACGTTAGCAAACAGAAGTATGAAGATCTCCTTAAGAAAGAAGATATATTGTGAAATCAATCATTCCTCAACTCAAACATTTCTTGTCCGTCTGTGGGAGTGGGAGGGGCTTCACAGCAACGCTCAATAGCGACCTGTGGAACCAAAAAGTGATTAAACCCATTGCAACCTGTTTAATGCCTCAATGAGAAGAGTGGATCATTTACTAAAGAAGGACTCACGAGGAGAATAAGACCGCGATCTGGACCGAGACCTGTAAGCCCCTCTGTAGTATGGGGACGGAGATCGCCTTCTGAAATGAGACAAAATTAACATTTTAACAATTACTTTCCCATCGTTAATCTGAACGACTACCATCAAAACAATGTGAGATATTCACCTGTATGATCTGTAGTGGTCCCTGTCATCATAGCGGTCACAGCCCCCTCTGTCGTATCCACGGTCGTATCCACGGTCGTACCCACGGTCATAGTCACGAGAGTTGCGGCGAGGACCACGTGGACCACTACTTTCGCCGCCGCCACCACCACCACCACCACTACTACTACTGCCACCACCACCGCCGCCGCCGCCGCCACCACCTCCTCCTCCTCCTCCACCACCGCCGCTGCCTCCACCACCGCTGTACAGAAGACAATGCAAAGATGAGATTCTATTTACAACCTATTTGGATTTAAATAAACTAAATTTAAGTGCTCCTTCACATAATCTGTTCTTTCTTCCTGACTGAGCTCTGCAGCTGGAAGTTCTACATCGTTGGTTCTAAAGGCAGTATTCTGTGTTTACTTTGTAACTTTGATTTAGATTAATTAATTAAAAAGACAAATTCTGTTTATGTCATGACACGTACCGGTCTTGAAGAAGTGATTACTCACCTGTAATGATACACTTCCAATATATTTGTCACTTCATTTGAGTCAAACTAGAGTAACCAGAGCTGAGTTAATTCAATAAATGGCAGTAATATTGTAGAAATTATAAGCAGAGCATATCAGATGCACCCTCAACGGCTCCAGTAATAGATTTTACAAAACCTGGTATCCATTTACAAACTATGTGAATAGCCTGGCTTGGAACTATGAACTCTTTACAGATGGTCAATCCTATGTATGCTTGAAACACATTATTATGCACATTGTGTGTGTGTGTGTGTGTGTGTGCGTGTATATATATATAGTTTTAGTTTTTTTCCTTGAGATGGCTTATCTCAATGTCTTATCTGATAAATAAAAAATACATATAAATAAAGCATTAAAAAAAACTGTATAAGTATTCATCTTTGATAGATGAGAAGAAAATCGAATCAAACACTAAGACGCCTTACTATGTGGGCCGACCCATGTAGATTCCAGGGGTAGGGGTGTGAGGTCTTTTTGTAATGGAGAAGTCCACCCTGATCCTACGACCATCCAGCTCCATGCCATTGGCTCGTTCCTTTGCCTGACAGAGAACAAACATACAAATGGCCTCTTTAGACCCAGAACATATTCCAGGAACACGTCAGTCAGGGGACTTTTCACGACTCATGTTCTTATACCTCGTTAGCGTCACCGTTGTTCTCGAAGTAGACGAAAGCAAAGCCCCTGGAGCGCCTCGACTGCTGGTCATACACGATAGAGACGTCCGCCAGGGGGCCGTATTTAGAGAAGACGTCCCTCAGATCCCTCTCTGTGGTGTACAAGCTCAGGCCAAACACTCCCACGCAACCGTTTGGGTCCGGATTAGCCTGCAATTTTACAGGTATTAACATTCTGAAGAGTCCTTCATACACAAAACATAAAAGGTAGTAGTGTTTAGGATCCGAGATTGAATACAGTCAGACATTATGCAGAAAGAGCACAAGCAAAGCTGACTTACGCGATTGCCGATGTGCCTGCGGCGGTTGGACATCGGTGAGCGGCTGTGACTCCTGCGCCGGCGCTCTCCACTGTAGGACCGACTGTGAGACCGCCGATGATAGGACCTCGAGCGGGAGCGAGATCGGCTATAGTGTCTCCGCGAGCCCCGATGGGAGTGAGACCTGTGTAGACAGAATCACTTCTAACATTCACACTGGTTCTGTGAGATATTCATCTTCAATTTCTCTACAGCTGCTTAAAAGAGACACATATGCATCTATATACGCAATGGTGACTGTATAGATGCATGTGGAGTCGCTCACCCTGATTTTGACCTGGACCGAGACCGAGATTTAGAGCGGGAGTAGCGGGAGCCTTCTTTCGAGCGGGCAGGTGACCGGGCGGGTGACTGGCTTGCCGACTTCCCAGAGCCCCTTCGACTCACACTCCTGGACGCAGAGCGAGACCCCTGAACGAACCGCACACACACACACACACACACACCAACACACCTCTTATCAGCGTCATTGAGAGGACAGACTGAGAAATTTGCCTAAATAATTCTATGTAGTAATTAAGACTATCCTGTGAAAAGTACAGAAAACAGGATAGTGGATTAGGAATGCAGGTAAATGCTATTTGGTTGACATGGATAATATGATAGCAACAGAATTACATTAAATCAATTCAATTATATTGGAAACATGATGAATTAACAGGAATTTGTCAGTTGTGTAAAAAAATTGCAATGATTTAAACTGCTTGTTGTATTCAATAACAAGAACATGCACGCATTTGACAAACAGACCAGAAAATTACTTAGCGCTGTGGCCTTATCCAGATTACCGACTTCATTTCTGTAACTTCATTACTTCACATTATTCTTCTTTCTTCAATTGTTTTACTTCTTCTTACTTCCCCCATCTCACACACTGCCCATACTTCTTCCCTCCTCATGTTTTAGCATGCACTCAACAATTGAGCTTCACACATCAGAGCTTCATATTATTGAAAATTAAGTGGACTTCTTCCGCACTTTCTTCTTAACCTTTATGAAAAAGAAAAGGATGGAGAATATATGACTACGATTAAAAACGGCACCCTCATTCAACTTAGTGTTATTATATCCTATGACATGCATGGAAATGTTTAAGACCACACAATACAATCCTTTAATGTCAAGTTCAATAAATATTTCACATTCAGTGGTTCTATATTTACTGATATGTCATATCGACCACTTTCATTTTGAACCTCTAAGAGGCATCTTGGTTGTGTTTTTTAAATGTCAAACACCTGTAGATTAATATGAGCTAGGTTTACCTCATATTTTTAACTTACAATTCCCTTTGCAATAAATATATTGTGTTCAAAGAATGTATGTAAAGTGGCCTCTAAGGAATCCAAATGTACGTCAAACCACTGAATGTGTATAATACTTACTAAACATTAAACCCCACAAACATTGATAAAACAAAAACAATTCGGCCTAACTTATCCCTAACGACCTCAAGATGCTTCTGCCAATCACTTGTGTTAACATGCATCATCTGCGCAGACATAACATCTTGGGAGTAAAAATACATTTTCTTGACATGCACACAAACACATATACACATTGTGACCTTGTATTAACCATTTACTTTAACTAAAACTACTATGCAACACGAGGGCTGAACGTGTGAGTTACCTAATGCAAATTGATAAGAAGACATCTTGAGGCCGTTTGTTGACATATAACGTTAGTTGCCATAAGCAGATTCAGATACAGAATGAGCCTTATACCGATATAAAATGGTATTCTTTGACGTTATAGTTTCTGCACACTGTAGAATTATCGTTAGCTATTCAAGATATTCAGCTCGTACGTCTGACTGCTTAAATAACGAGATCTGCCAACGTTATGCTAAATGTCTGGTTCCAAATGACTCATTCTTTAACGATTAGCGGTTTGGGTTTTAACAACATGGTTGCGGCCTAGCTAACATTGATCAGCGAGCGTTAGCTAGCTAGCTAGTGAGATAGCTAACTGGTATTAGCAGCAGTTATAATTTACAGTAACGTTACATTGGCTTGCCCTCGTGGAGACATCTAGCCTTAATATAAATAAATCTAAAATAAAATTGACATGTTCATGTTTCATAAAATAATCCAGTGATATTTTGTCTGGAGAGTGGAGCTAGCTAGCTAGCTAGCTAACGTTAGTCCACACAATGTGAAGACTGTTAACGTAACGTTAGTGTTATCATTTCAGCTGTAACGCTAGCTTAATTAAAACGTTTTAAAGCCTTCACAGAGACCATACGTACCCGCTCGCCGTAACCTTTGCCGTTATCGCTCATTTTTAGTGCCACCGAATATATATTACAATATCAGGTTTTTAATTCCGCTGTGCTAACCAGCTAGCTAGCTACAACCGCGTGTGTGTGTGCTGCAGCAGCTACTAGACTAGGGTCTATAATAAAAACCCTCCTCCGCGATGCATGCAGCGGCCGGGCACATGAGTATGATAAGCAATTAAGCTACTTTCTTCCAACATATACTCTTATAGTTTCTTCAACTAATTTTAGCCTCTTGAAGAGCTAGATCCATATTGACTATTTGACTGTGTATATCCAAATAACATAGTAAACTACTGAGAAACACAAACATTGGGGAAATGGTTGTAAATAGTTTGAGATTGCGAATGAACCTTGAAGGATTTACAGTCAAGCCTACTGTCAACGACAGTGTCATCTAAATGAAAACATTAAATGCTATACTGTTGAAATTCAGTAGGAGATGTACTGGTTTATGAAACTATAGTCCCCTTGTGGGATTTATAAAGTAACTATCTATCTATATGAAAACAATCAACCATGTTAATGTGCACTATTTCAAAGAGAATCTGCATGTTTTATGTAATTCTTCTTTTAGCAAGGAAATTAAATCAGAACATTTAGCAAATGTTATATTTAAGGGCTTTTTAAATGAATAAAAAAAAAGTAATATAAACGATATAACAAGCAATTTTATACATTCACACGGGAGCAATTAAGACCATGTTTTCAAAAATAAAGATGTTTCCCACATTGTTGGCAATATCCCAATGTGGCAGAGCTGGGGTTACCTCCCATAGGTGCAATGTCTGCTCCGTGAGGATTCCACAGCAGATGCAGTGGGCATCCTCCTGCAATGATGGTGAACACAAAGATTTCATTAATTATTACTTTTATAGCGCGTTTTTTAAGCATAGCAAGCTTAGCCGGAGGTAGTCTTATTCTCATTTTTAAGGCCGCCCCTCCAAATCGGAGCGCGTCATGGAGCGCCTTGCAGCCATGGAGAAGTCAACACCATAGGCGGGGGTGGTGTTTGTCCTGGGCTCCCGCGCCCGCTTAGCCATTACTTTCTCGGCCCTTCGCTCCCATTTCTGTTGCCAGGATCTTCACAATCGAATCGTAGTCTTTTGAGGGGCTGATCACGGTGACTATTTTTCCCTTGATGGTTTTCATTACCACAAGCCACCAGGTTAGCCATTCTCCCACTTGCTTCTTGCCTCTCGGGGGGTCTGGACACTCTACCACTGCCACAGCCACCCCAGACTTGTGGAGGAGGGGAGCTAGGTACCCCCCTTCTTTTTTTGCACATTTGTTCTACTTTCTCTCCAACCGACACCCTACTTACTTCTTGATGTAGGTCGGTTAGGTGTTGTTGGATGGCAGCGTCCCAGGTGGTCCATCCTCTTCCGTACAGGATGACCTGATGTTGGACGTTGCCTCTGTTGTCTTCATCCGGTGTCGGTTCTCCCGATGCCGCTCGTTCTGCCGCGTCGTCTCTCTGGTCCTCGCTGCCGTCTGGTGGCGATCCTTCATCGGGGCCGCTGGCTCGTCCCGCTGGGTCGCCTCCGTCTGCCGGCCGGTCCCTGGAACGTCTGGTCCGTTCTGCTGCTCTTGCACCTTGGACTTTGTCTTTGTCTTTGTTGTCTCGAGTTGCTTTCCTCATAAAGCCTCTCGTCGCACGTTGAGTAAGGGATGGGGTCAGGCTCTGGCCCCTCACAGCGTCGGATGTCTCTGGTCGATGGTCCTCCGACGTCTGCGGCTTCTCCTGTGCTGGCTTGTAAATACCACGCACAGCTTCGATGCGTGGATGTCTCGCAATCGGACTTCACTGAGCGTTGGGCAGCGTTACTTTCTACCCAAGTCTCTTCTCCTGGGGTCCTTCGTACACGAACGACAGCCTCTCTCGGCTGCCGGGGTTCTTCTTCTTGTTGGGCGCCACGTGTTAGATCCGGGGGTTCTCTGGCCCGATACGGGGCTACCTACTGACTCAGCTCTCTGTTAAAAGATTGGCGAGCTGGTGTTCTTGCGAGGAAACTCGCCTGGCTCTGCTAACTACCGTTACTCCTGACGTCTACCCTGCTTCCTCCTGGCCCCGGGCGCTCCTACCAGTCGCGTCAGTTATGGCAGCTTCCCTCTTTTGGATCCGGGCTCTTTGTAAATTGCCAGGTTTGGTTTTAACGGCTAGGATTACATCTAAAACCGTAAGGGATTGTTAAGTGGATAGGTCACTAGGATAACCATTCGGAACTCTCAGTTGTTAGACATACAATAGATTTAACTTTTTACTGCCACGAGGAACATTTACTACTTAAGCAAAATGAATGCACTTGAGAAATTTACTTTAAATGCAGATTAGATATTTATTGCAGGATGTATTTATTTAGCAGGGGCAAAGCTACAGCTCACATAAAATAATATTACAACACTTGATTCCATACCTTCAATTCTCTGGTTATACTCATTTGTTTTGATGCAGAGTCGGCTCGGTTGGAGCTGGATTTCAAAGGTGCGATGAAAAGTTATTTTTTGGAGTTGTCAGGGGCGAGGGTCTTGCCAGACCTTCCTCGCTCCTTCCTGCGCGGCAAACGAAGTCCGTTCAGTGATCTTCGAGGCTCAGTACAAAGTCTCTAGGGCGGCTGTGGTTCTTTCGTTGTCCAGTTGTTAAAGTTGAGCAGGGGGGATCGGTGATTCTCCATCTTTCAATCTTTGCTCACGAAGGGTTGTCTTCTTTGTCTTCTTTCTTCTTTGTCTTCTTTCTTCTTTGTCTTCTTTCTTCTTTGTCTTCTTTCTTCTTTGTCTTCTTTCTTCTTTCTTTTCTTGAGCAGAGACGAAGTCCACCGATGCGCCTGTCGAGCGAAGTCCAGTGTCTTCTCCGGTGGAGCACTAGGGTGGCTCCTGCGACGTTATCCCGCTGGCTGTTTGCAAGTCACTTCTTTTATAATGCCTTTGGGTTATCTGGACCCCCCCTCCCCTTACTCGGCACATGATTCATTCTTCATCATTATCTGTGTGTGCTTATTCTGTGGAGGTGTGGAAATCACCTTGCCTTCCGTAGGCCTGATCTTGCAATCCTAACGTCTCTGCATTCTTCACTTCCCCTTTTCCCACACTCATACAGTTCTAACACAGATTCGTTATCATAATCACAGTTACAGTTGTTAATCACTTTACTTAGTACATACTTGCTTATAAAATGATTATTGATCTCATCCTTCATCCTGATTATGCTTTGTGTCTTTTCTACTCAACCGCTACCCTGCACGAGCTCCTTCTCAACCTCTGTTATGTCCCCATCCCTTCAAGCCAACACTCTGCTTACTTCCTCTATCTCCGCACTTTCACCACACACACAGACTGCACTCTTACTCAGATACACTTATTACTGTATTGTTATTATCAGATTGACATTTGTTAAAATCACTTTACATTTGTTATGTAATACAAGCTTGCTTTAAAATGATTATTGATCTCATCTTTTAAACTATAATCATACGCTTTATGTCCCTTTAGCCTAATTTACATACCGAACATGTATTCCCTCATTTAAGGCAGCTTCATGGGATCTCAACTCTTTTTGACAGTATACACACCATTAACATCAGACTGCTAACTGTCTGTTCCTGCTATCTGTTAGTGTTTCTTTGCCTTTCCTCCCCTTTCTCTTCCACTACAACTAGGCAGTGAAGAGCAGAACATAATAACTAAGATGTGGCGTTTTATTTCAGGGTAAGAGCACTTATAGCTTTTGTAAGTGATTGTAAGGTGACAGCCAGGGGTACAGGAAAGCTCCTAAAAAACAGAGGTGCTAATATAATTAGTTTTTGTTTCATTGATTAGTCTGATTTAAAACTCCTGACATATTTCACAAGGTTTAGTGCAGGGTAAGGTAAACATGTATTCATTTTTATTTTTATTTAAGTAAAACCCTACATCATTCCACATGGGTGAATGGGTAAAAAAAAAGGTTACCGTAACTCTTGTCAGACTGAATTTCAGTCGAATGTATGTCCACCTGAAAGCAATGTCAGACACTCCATGGACAGAGATGTGACCAAAGATGTATGAAACAGACTATTTCTCCATTACAGATGCACTTTCTTTATTTTAAGTGAGCAGAAGCAGAGAAGGAGGCAGAAAATGGAACAAACTGATTTGAAGATCAGATGCAGTGATCTAATTGGCAGCAGCAGGCACATCGAAACACACAAATCACAGTGCTGATTTGAGCTATGTTAGAGAAAAGCAGCTTTCAATTCTTACTAGCCCCTTTTATTCATGCTTATCTTTATCACAGATTAGCAGATTGTCCTCAGAGTTGACTGAATGCAATCTAAAAGTACAGACTAGAATTCTGATAATAAATCTATGATGGAAAGATGAAATTGCTATAGAGTAATATTGCCTTATCTACTCAAGACCAGAAGTTACAATGAACCACTTCACACATCTGACAACAGAATATGACAGAATATAACACTCTGGATCCAGCTACTCATTGACACCTGTAGTGGGGAGTAGAGAAAAAATGTAATCAATGATTTTGAATGAAAGAAAGATTTTTTTTTCAGTCAGAATATGTGTACGTTCACCTACCGCAGTTATATAGGACATTTATTTTATGAAGATCTAGGTTACTGGGTCCATCTCGCTGGCCAATGGGAATGTAAGGATCTGGTCTGGGGATTATTGTTGGTCCACCATCTTCAGAGAAGGCATATCTGTATGAAGGACACATAAAGTATATGGTATTGTGACGCCCCAGCAAAGACATTCAAAACCAATAATTATGTTGCCTCAAAGAGCAGCTCACCTTCCATAATGCATGACAGAGTTGTAGTCATATGGACTATTGAGATTGTTTGTCGCCTGTTTCCTGAAGTTATGAATGCGGTCTGTCAAAACATAAAAGACACAAGGAAATCACAAACTAGGTAAAGAGACGGCTCTTCTGAATGTAAGGACATAATGTAGAGTGGTCATCATTCATCCAAACCTGGCATGATGTTTCTCCATACAATTGAGACATACTGGTCTCGGTCTGAGCGAGACTGCTCATGAACAAAGCCCAGGGCGTGCATTAACTCGTGGGAGGCCACTCCTGACCACATGCACCCAGGAGTCTGCAGCGACAGCACCTGGCTGCCTCCAGTCTGCCCCAGAAACGACCAACAGCTTGGGGGTACATAATCAGAAAAGGCATGTGTCATCATCACAATGCAAAAATCACCACGTAAGAATCACATACACAGTCAATTTCAAGACGTTTAAAAAGCCACGCGTCGCTGTTTATGCTCACCCATATCTAGGCTGGATATCGAGGAAGCTGGCCTCATGAGTGCGTGGAACAAATTTAATACATGTTCCAGAGGCAATGTCCTGCATCCCAGTTTCTATGGTGATTCTGTCCATGTCGTCTACAACCGAAAAAAAACACTTGAGTTTAACGGAAAGATTTGAACTCCCAGTGCCTTTTCAACACCTCTTTATATGTGTGTATTCATACCATATAGTGGAGAGAGCATGACGGGAACGTAAACAAATCCATCAACTGATTTTGGCCACAGACAGGCATTGCCTGGGCAGGTTATGGCACTCCGTACATAGGAGGTGGCAATATCTCCCTCTCTGAAGGACAGTCCTCGGGGGGCTCGCAATCCTGATGGGAGACAATAACATTGAGTTAGTCCAGGGTGTGCTAAACAACTTTTACCCAATTCACATGCTTACGTACTCCTGTTGACTTCCAGGATTTGATCCATCGCATTCATTTCATCGTGGTCTGTATTTTCATCTGAACACAAAAACAGACAGATCATTACATTCTTCCTCGATTTTCCAATATGTAGAGTACTATCATGATGAAGTGAAGTTAATTTAAGAGCCCACCTGAGTATTTCCTTTTCAACCTCACTTTTCCCTCGTGCACTCCAGTAGAATTCTGTAATACAAAGATGCATTAAAATACATTCTGGTTGCAAAGCATGATGAGATTAAAAGGTTTTTTTTCCTCTGAAATCATTTTTCTTGGTACTGACCTTAACGGGTAGAGTGTACACCTGGGTCAGCAAGCCCAATAAAACACCCAGAAGGATCATGGTAGAATGCATTATTGTGCTTCAGACTGGTGTACCAGTTTCAGTCTGCGGTCCTGCGATGCAAGAGCTAAATGAATTCCTCCCCTCCACTGAATCTATATAGGCACTTCTCCTCCTCTGCTCTGTACTGATTGGGCACATGTTCTGCGATGAAGCACGATTAAGACCCCTTATCATCCGGTGTGTGTAATTTACTCAAGTCCACTGCTGATCCTTAACAGGTGGTCCTGATGCTGACCTGGACTTGGGCCCTGTACTTAGTGCATGTAAGATTCAGCACTTTCAGAAATGAAGATACTTTCAGGGTGTTTTGCTGTTGGATGTGCTACAACTCAGCAGTTGCTATCACGAGAATAACTGTCCACCCAGTCCAACAGACCAGCAATTTGTGTCTGACTGTACCAGCAACCAGTGATTTTGCGATAAACTATCAGATGATAACTGTCTTGACAACAATCATTTTGTCGCATCGGTAAATATATAAAAACAAACCCTTATCCATCTCCAAAAAGTATTTCTATTTATATCAAGGGGCCAATTTGAAGAACAATGACGTTTATGAAATCTTGCCCCCGTCACTGCAAAACATTACAGTACGATAATATATCTAAGTTAAGGGTGCATGGTTTCAAGTATGGATACATTCGTGTCTTGGCAAACCATAAATTGGGTCTTTATTAATCCAGGTATTTGTTTTTCCGGTCTTCCTCTAATTAAAACGTACTTCCATCTAGTTATCCTTCAATGTGATCACATGACCCATGCATCAAAAAGTTACTGCAGTATTATGTATGCCAGCATGTGTGGTACTGCAGTATGATATTGACATTCGAGTCATCTGTTACTGATTCATGAAATGACATGCTGTATACTTTATATTGGGTGGGTAAGGACACTTGGATGACTACTTCTCTCTTTACTATGATAGTTTACACCCCCGCTCACATTCTCAGCCTTCTGAACATCAGCGACATGTCTTGTTTCAACAAACACGACTGCATGCACACGGGGCAAATGCTGATGAAACGCTTGAATCAATCTTTATTGAAATTGTTTCGATGATTTAACATTGTTTTATTGTATTAGCGTTCAGCAAATTCCTGTTTCAACTCAGTCCAGTTTGGTTAGTTATCATCATTGACAGCTATGGAGAGAGAGAGACAGAAAAAAGTGACATGGTTGGTATCATAAGCCCATATTGCAATATGGGTGGGCTCTGCAATAGTTACTTCAGGATGTTTGTTACTGACCACATTTATAAAGCCTGTTGATTTTCATCTTGTCAATGTGGCTGAGAGCTGCCGCCTGGCCCAGCCGGATGTCCTTGCTGTTCTGGCTGTTCTTTGGAATGATGGTCGGCTCCCCGTCCTGAGAGTAGGCATACCTGAACATATAAATAGTATGTGTTACATCATAATACATACACCACAGTATAATATATTATTGAGGGATCCACATCAAATTATGACTTACATCCCAAAGTGCATGATCGAGCCGTAGTCATACGGTAGGTCCAGACTCTCAGTCTTGAATTTTTCAAAGTTCCTCAACCGATCTGTTAGAAGTTGGAAAATATTTCATACTAAATATATGTGAGAATTCATTTTGATATGTGTTGTTGTTGATTTCACATTTTTGTTTTTAAATTGGTATGGAAATACAGTTAATCATAATTGTTCTTCAATTTACCATTAATTTACCCCCCCCCCACATCCCTTCCTGCCCCTTTGACATTACCCCTCCAAATGTTTGGCCACATGATGGTGACATAGTTGTCCCGGTCAAAGCGAGATTGCTCGTGCACAAAGCCCAGGGCATGCATGAATTCATGGGAGATCACTCCAACACGGAGGCAGCCGGGACTCTGAAGAGACACGGTCTGTCTTCCACCACGCGCACCAAGGTAGGACCAACAGCTGGATGAACACACACACACACACACACAGCACATGTCATTAGATCAACTTCAAGGAGAGAGTTTAGTATTGTACCGTAGAGCAGGATAGTTGATATTAAATGATAATTCTTTCCATTTAAAGTCCACTTATATTTCTAAAAGCTGCTGCATTTCACATCTCTTCCACACAGAAAAACATGTTGCCAAAGGAGTAACATTTTGACTCTCACCCGGACTTCGGCTGGATGTCGACGTAGTCTCGTTGGTGAGTCCAAGGAAGAAACCGCACACAGGTACCTTTCTCTACACTTTCCATCCCTTTCTTTATGAGCTTTGTCTCCATTTCCGCTGTATATTTGTAAAGACAGAGCGGTGAGGAACAGACAAAATCATCAAATACAAAGTTAGTGAATTGCAAAAAGTATCAGACTGTGTTGCATTTGTTTACACTTAGAAAAGTACAAATAACATACAGTATTCAGGTGAGAGCTTATATGCAACATAGACATGTCCATCCACTGACTTAGCCCAGAGGCAGCTACGAGCAAAGCAGACTTTGGAGCGCCTTCCATGAGAAACAGCAATGTCGCCCTCTCGGAGACTGGTTGTGCCGTCTATAATTCGGGAAGCTGAGACAAATATCAGTGAAAATGAAATCATTCTAGACATGGCAAACAGGAGCGCATTTATTGTGTAAACTGCAAAAGAATACAAGTAAATTGTGTGAAACTTGCCTTGGAACTCATTAGCTTTAATGATTTCATCCATTGCTGTCCCATCATACTCTTCCCGTTCTGAAAAAAAAATTGCTTTTAGTCAGCGTGCTGTCTCGTATAAACATTAAGCTCCAATCCAAATTGCATTTACCTTTATAGCCAACGGGACCCCATTTTGGGCTGAACAAAAATGTCTGCAAAAAAAGATGGACAAAGTTGTTTGCAATTCTGTTGCAGTCTGCTGCTGAACTTGTCCCACTCCAATCCCATGAATATTTACCTGAGCATGTACGGCCGATAGAAAGGTGGAAGCCAGGCACAAGAGGATAATCTGCTCCATCTTTGCCAGTCAGATGTCTTCAGTGTTGCCATTTTACCTGCACAAACACCCACGCTTTATAGGTGTTCCAACTCTCTGTCCAGAGATAATACCCATGATTATATCAGGTAAATTACTAGGTTACTGTTATTTGTTTGTGAGTGAGGTTAATCCCCATATTAGATTGATTCTTTCACAAACAACAACTCCAACAGGAGGATAATGGGAGGTCTCACTGTGGGTAATTACAGCTCCACTTCAATGACGAGCTTAAAATGAAATGGTTTAATGTTTGGCACTGGTTGTTGGGCAATTTTAGGCTTTGGATGTCTTAACATCTACCAGGAGGGCTGTTTTCTCTCTACTGAAGCTAAACTCACCAACAGTTGGCATGCTATGCTATGCTGCGCTGCTAACTTCAGATGATCAGTTACTATTGCAAAACACACTTGTGAATAACATTTTCTCATCCAAATAGGTTTCAAAAAGAAAAGAAAAAACTACCGCCCGAACAGGGACTTGAACCCTGGACCCTCAGATTAAAAGTCTGATGCTCTACCGACTGAGCTATCCGGGCTCTGGCATCACCACCGGAAGTGCTTAATATAAAGCGGTGGAAGTGGAAAAGCCGGCCGCGAGTTCGACTCCCGGTACCACAGGTCTACATCACTCTCTTAATTGCTTCCACGTTCCCCTCACTTGCGTCTTGCAAGGAAAGAGGAATGAAGAGAAATGCGTTAAGAGAAATGAGACGTCCATTCCTTATAAAGTGTCACGTGAAGCGACGTCTGTTTCTGATGACATCGGTCGCGGATCACAGCTGTCAGTATTTAATCTGTCTGTCTTAACTCTGGTATGAAACTCCAGTGATGTTGAGAAAAAATCCTATCAATCGGACCCTGGTGGGAGGGACTAAAACTCAAGGAAAAGACCCAAGTGTGAGGGAAACGATGCAATTAAGAGACTTGGGGTGTACCGGCAGAGATTTAAGGAAACACTTTCGTACCAAAATACATCATGCCCGCTTTTTCTAATCATACATTTCAGTCGCACTTGTCTCCTATGGTAGGTTGATGCTAATGAAAACTTTACAGCACGTGTTAGCGTTAGTTATCTCTTTCTCAGAAAACTAAACGTTGTGATTCCCTCATTAAATTGCAGGAGCAGATCAGAGAGCTGCAGCATGCCATCCAAGAAACCACTCGCAGACTGGCCGAAGTCAGGCAAAAAAGACTGCATGCTGAAGAAGAGATAAATCAATGGTAACGTTACCGGTGTTATAGTCCGAGTATGTAGCGTTGGTTTGGTTAACTCGAGGTGTATTGAAGTTGGTCTCTCTGGATGAAAATGCGGGAAAAACACGATTTAGTCTCCACCTGTGTCCTCTCTGTGACGTTTTTGCATAAGTCACTCGGTGGTTATTGGTATGGGTACAAAATCATTGTTGAAGTTTTAAATAACAAACACAGAAAAGCACACGATTGACTCTCGCTTTCATGTTCAGCTTTTTGTTACATTTGGCCCCCTAAATGTTTCATGTCCTTCAGAAAAAGAAAAATAGTATAAATTTAAACAGATGCCATCTGTGAGAGGAAGTAGCCTACTTTGCGTGATAACACTAAAGTTATAAAATTAAACAAATGTAGGCTACATTGAAGCATTCTTTGGACAAAGTTTAGGAGCAGCAGCAAGAGGAGTAGTGGCATTCGCTCAAGGCTACCACTATCAGCTGTCAAAAAGGGGAGGTTGTACAAAACTATGCTTAAGCAGAACATGTTGAGACTCTTAACTTTGTAAGTTGTTATCAAGTCAAGATGAGTTGCAGGTCTTTCAACTTGATTTTTATATTTGTTAATCGAGTGTGATTTGAAGTGAGTCACCTGCTCTGCCTCTCTAATATGCAGCATGCTTACCAAATGTAAAGACAGCCGCATGTCAAATATATATACATGTATTTATTTTTTTTCACAACAGACATTTTTACATAATATGGCAGAGAAATAGTCAGAATGACCTCCACGAGAAGGAAGTGTTGCTTCATGCTTCCAGGAACGGACCATAGATCCTTTTTACATGATAAACCTCAGTGTCCTGACCTGTTACCCAACAGTTTCTATAGCTTCATTTAAGGTTGACCAAACAATACTTTATAGACTATTATATCATACAGTTATGACTTTGTTTCATTTGTATTTCTCTTATGATTCCTGTTCTCATTTTTACAGTACGGTAGAAACTGTGCGGAGAATGGATCTGATGATGGAAAAAGGTAAAGTTGTGAGTAAATTGGTTGCACTGGGTCATCTGCTGCAAGAGGAAAAGCACCTTTCTGAAGAACTGAACGGACAAGCCTCTGTGGACAGGTTAATATGCTGTGCTATGTGCATAGAGAGAGAGTGTATCCTTTGCATAAACCAAACTTGTTGTCTTATCCAGAATGATTTCACTGCATTTATTGTCTTTCAGCAACGAAAGGAATGATTTGCAGGAAAGGAGTGAGCACATCACAAACAAAGCGAGAAGCCTTGCTGCTGAAATTCGGGAGGTGGAAAAGCATCTGGCAGAGACAAAGGCTCGTAATATGGCTGGTAAGGGGAGCTTGGAGCTTAACTTGGATTTGAAATGCAGTATTTTGTAATCTGCTGTCTTTCTTTGCCAACAGCACGAGCTTTGATCCGAGCATCAACTAACAAATCAAAGAGAAATCCACGCAAACCCAAGTGAATCAAAAATGTAACATTTGTTTTAAAGATTACAGGCATGTCTGTTTTTTTATTTTTCAATGCGTTTGATATTCATATTAAATTGTGTACATTTTTTTGTTTCACTTAATAACATGTTTGACTTGATCTTGTCCCAGGAGCACTTTAATAGCTCAGCAGGATAGCTCTCTGGATATGCATATTTGGTTTGTTAAAAACAAAAAGCAAGTGGTGGTACGCAACTGTCACAGTGGCTGTCAACCCAAGTAAATGCATGATAGTAAGGGGCTTAAATACTGTGAAATATGAATATCCTTCAGCTAAAAGGATAATTGGGTCACTGATGCACCTGTTTTTGTTTGTCTGTCTAACATTAGTGTTAAAATCTACACTCAAAAAAACGATTCAAGCCCTTCTTAAAGGTGACACATTTAAATCGTGTTTGATTAATTTAAATATATCAAGTTAAAAAATGAACACATTTATATTTAATGGGTCTAACATAAAATGCATGAATACTTTCATTTATTAGATGTATTTAGGTTGGATGGTGTGTATCAACTCAAAATAAATGTGTTTGGTTGGGGGACTACCCCTTGCGCCTGTACCAGATCACGTGCTCTCAGTGTCTTTCCCCCCTTTCCGACTGCAGCAAGATTCAAACCGACCGTCCATTCTTTGGTAAGTAACTTTATATATTTTGTTGTAGTAGTTTAGACTGTACCTCGCTGTCAATGAAGGCTTCCATTCTGTAATAATGACCACAATGTGTGGAACAGACGTGATAACTTAGCCACACGACTGTTCCGTTTTTAATAAGATCGAAGGCAACACAGGCTAGCTAGCAAGCTAGGTAGCCAACGTGGTTTGCATTATAGAGCAGACCAGAGATCAGGGTACTGTCATTAATACGGCTTGGACGCAGCGCCGAAGGCTTCCTTATGAACTGTGTGCACTAAAAAACAGTAGGAGAGCAGTTAAACGAGCAGACTACGGTCTCCCCCTCTCCAGCGCCATAATGTCGGCAGGCAGAGCAGGCAGAAGGCCACTCTCTCTAGTAGTGGGCGTTCAGTTGTAGTGGGTTTAGCCACGTTTTCGTCACTGAAAAATGTTTAATATGAATAAATCATGAGCTCATAAAACCGCTGAATTCCTCTCACTCGCGCGGGCACCTGATGCATGAACACACGGAAGTCAGCGGCGTTTTAGCGCAGCAGCCATAGAAATAGAACGAGCGTAGAACGGACATTCCCATTCAAACCGATGTAACTGGATCAGAGCAGCGGCAGTTTGTACGTGTACCGTCGTCATTGTGAAGAACTGATCGATGTAGCGGGCTAACTTTTCTGTTATACTACGGTCAATGCGCAGTGTTGAGCACTATTTTCTTTTGAACGAGTAAAACGACCAAGACAAACATCGATGTCCGTTCTACTCATTGTATTTCTATGACCTTACACTGTGTGAACGCAGGCAGGAGTGCGAATGAGTTTTCAAGGCAAACAGTTTGATATTTTATTAAAATGACTGTCTTAATCTTATTTAACACGCTTGCATGATTTGATTGCTGTTGTATGTAGCTTTAGTGTTGCTGTAAAAGGTGAATTGCTAGTCTATTCTAAATGGTAACATTATATTTGTGAGTGCTCTAAAGCACTTTTGACTTGACTTTGTTTTATGTGAACTTTGGATTATTCCAGCCTTTCCCTCCACTAATATATTTATCTCATCTTTTGCAGTTTGATCAGCATTACCAAGCTTCTTGAGGCAACCTCCTAATGATAGCACGTAATAGGTTATATGCTCGATGCAAGCTGATCTCTCATTGTTATTTGTTCAGTTTGATATGTACTAATTATCTTTATTCTCTTTAGGACTCTGCATGTGGCAGTGTAAAGAATGCAGTTTGGAACTAGCTAGCAGGTATTTCTTGTTGCATGGGCATTGTAGGGGCAGTTATCGCTATACATGTCCATACATTACCCATGTACATTTAATACATGGAGTAAGCTTCTAAATCACACATGCTGAACTGCACATTCAACCAGAGATTGTGGAGCAGAGGCCCCTTCCCTGTTCCAGCAAAGTTAAGTAAGTAAATGTGTGTTTCTATGTGTTTACCATTTTGATGATTAATGGCTTCACAATCGCAATTTGAATCTAATAATCCCACATAATGTGATAGTAATTATAATAAACAAGTAACAAACAGCTGTATTTTGTTTGTTATTCAGGTCAATGCAGAGTTCCTGCTGATCACCACCAAGCCATTTCAATCAAAGTTCATGTCACAGCTGGACCTCTTCTCAGACTCCCTGATACAGGGCTTAAAGAGCAAAGGAGGTGTGAAGGAGAAAAGGTCAAGGATGTCCTGACCATCAATGATTTGGTTAGTACATATGTATACAATATTAGTTTCACTGTATTGGGGTGGTTATTGTAATATTTTCTTGTCCATATCTGCTTTTTTTAAAACATTTGATGAATAGTAAATGGCCTGCTTTTATTCTGCTTTTATCCAGAACCTTTAGTGTGATGACATCAACACCAAAAGGGAAGGGCATCTGAGAAGCCTGTCATCTACCTCAATGAAGATCCAGACTCTTTATCAATCTGGTAAGTTTATCGCAATATGTTTCCCATGTAGCGTCAAAGTGTTACCCATATATATATATATATATATATATATACACACACATGTTTGTGGATTAATCACAAGTTTAAACACAAGTTTTCTGTGTTTGTGTTGTTGTCAGGCTTCCGCCGCTGAGGATGCAGTGAGGGACATCACATTCACTGTCATAAGGATTTACATGATCCAAAGAGATTGGGAGCCAGAGGACGTGGGACTTGATCAACTGCATTAAAGTCCTGAACAACGTAGACGGTGTCATCATGGCGTTCATCATGATTTGGGCTAATTTGTGCCCTTAATCTAAGCTTTCCAGACAACTTCAAGTACATCTTTGAGCTTCTCCAGAAGGTCATAATGAATTTGGATGGGCACAAGCTGAATTCTAAGATACAGGAGCTGAAAATCAAGATGTTTGCACAAGAGGTGAACACCAAGTGACAAAGCCAAAGAACCTTGTCAGATATTTTGGATGTTTTCTACTTTCATCTTCCGCCCAGTCAACGACAATCCATGACCTCATGGATGTTTTCCTGGTTCTGACATTTTGAAAAAATTGACTAAGCTGCACAGAGGCAAGCCAGAGACTGTAAATTGCGGAACTTTTACATGTCACTGCAAGCTTGGTTAAGTGTTTACCCGCAGAAAGTTTTGCCCAATTCACCTCCACATCCCAACTCGAGTGTGATTACGCTTGAACGTCAACTTGCACGTCCATTTTCCTCGTTGTCTGATTGAATGACTCTCTACTCGAGTTGAAATGGACCCTAACACAGTTCAATACGCTGTAACTTCCATTGACTATGAGTATCCTTGTTATTTATAATCTATAAGTTTTAGTTTGTGGATGTTTTGTGATTTTACTGTTGTAGCCCAAAAGTGGTCCAAGTTGCCTGTTTCTGCACATGATAACACATCATCGGCTATTCTTCAGTGTAAAGGAGTCCTTTTGTACTACCATCTGTACTGGTAGGAAAGAAAACAGCTGTATTGCTCTTGACAAACCAAAGTAGTGGGAATTTAGCACTTGCAATAGTGGTTGTACATATCGATTGCAGGAAGTTTTGTGCTTTTTGGAAATGATAGTTTATGGTGAGTGACTACACTGCAGTGCAATGATATTCCCTGTTTGGAGAGCAGTGCATAGCCTCCACCCTCATGGCGTCTTTGTTTGTGGCGCCAAGGGATTTGGGATAGCTTGGTATTTATTTGTCACCAGTTGTGGAGCTGTTACAAGACTACTGTTTTAATATTTAAAAACGATGAAAGATGCACTGTATAGATCCTTTTGGAATTTTTTTGCTATCCTTTTCTGATCAGTGTTTTTGTAAAAAAAACAAATTATATTTAAAAAATGAAATGCAGGCTCTAGAATCATGGATGGTCAGATTTGTACCATATTTAATGTATTTAAGCATTTTCAATAAAAAACACTTGAACTAGGTTTTGTCTCGTGTCTTAATTGGGGGTCAAATAAAAAAAAGTTTTTTACCTGATTAATTCATTTCCAATGAATTGTACTATATTGAGTCGGACTAACACAAATCAATTTCATTTCATGAATGGTATTTTTTTATTTAGGTTGTATTTGATAAAATTGAGTCGGACTAACTCAATTTAATTATATTGCATGGATGTTTTTAGTTTAAGGTAGGTTTAACTATATTTCCTCGGTGGAAAACCTGCCCACAATTTAATTGAGTTCATCCAATGAATTATTTTTTTGAGTGTACTTGTGTCTAGTTGATTCATTGCAGACACACAATATACAGTATATTTTTGCTTAAATAGTGACTTATACAAACAGCCCTGATATAAACTTCTATTGATGACTCTTTTCTCACTGTGCATACAACTGATTATTGCTTATAAGAAACCACCACCTTCACTTTTATAGCAGTCTTTAACAAGAAAGGCCAGAACTCGTGCAATAAATAAAAGGTCTATGGCCACCGAGTAAAGGTAGCAGTACCACAGCATAAAAATATCTGTTACAAGTTGACGTCCTGCATTGAAACAATAACTAAACGTGCAAAGGTATTGGCATCAAATTAAAAGTAAAACTGTCATCGTGCAGAATTGCCCATTTCAGAATTACTGGAATATAATTCGTGATTGTGTGTACAGGGTTGGGGTAAATTACTTAACTACTGAGTACCCCTATAATAAAAATGTATTAGTTTATTTTTGTGTATTAATAATCAAAACCTGTAGAGTAACTAAAACTAAAGTGGTCAAATAAATGTAATGGAGTATTAATGTCTGCTTCAAAATGTAGGGGAGTAATTGAAATGCGTAAAGTACAAGCACGGTAAAATGGTAGCTTTCTTCTTAAAAAGTAAATGTACTTGGTTACTTTCCGCCGCTGCAGCCCATAGACGTCTCGTTGACGCTTTATTGTCACTTCCGCGCTTCCGTAGGTTTGTTATGGCGAAGCGAGGCAACACAACATTAGCACTACTTTTCGAAACTCATTTTTATGGTAAGTTGTTTGCTATTTTTAAGTGAGCTAATTGTAACTTACAGTAGCTGTAATATACTAAATTACCTTTTAGAAAAAGGTGGACTGCACACGTTTGTAAAGAAGATTATGGTTATTAGTCACTACTACGTGTGGCGTTGAAAGAGCATGTTAAAACGTTAGCTTTCACAAGAGGGTAAAAATGGGTTATAAGCTGGCGCCATCTCATGACAACAATGTTGTAAGAGCTAGACTAAGCTGTTAACTGCAGACTAGTACTTAATTATTGTGGCAATATACGAAACGTATTGTTTTGGATAACTCCGATCACAACAGTGGGTAGGTTTCTCTACTTGTGTCTTAACTTGACAGGCCGATGAGGTCCAGAACATGACGACTGGTGCCGAGTACCGCTCCATCTTTCTTCTGTCCCCAAATGACGAGGCTCTGAGCGGACTGAGAGAAGTGAAGTCCGTCCTGAGGCAGGCTGTAAACACTCGCCCAGCCTCAGACGGTGTGTGTATGAATTGTAGCTTTTGGTTTCTGTAGTAAAGACGGTAATGTTCTGTCTATTTGAAGCTGATCTCAATTGCTTTCCTCACAGAGTTGGAAGACAAATCCCCAGAAGATGACAGACAGCGGGAGTCCAGCCTGGTCAGAGATGACAGACAGCGGGAGTCCAGTCTGGTCAGAGAGGTGTCGGACAAGATGGTCTGCTCAGCCTGCAAATGCCCCTTTATCAGTCGAGAGGAACAGGTGACAACACAACACACTTTGCTCCATTAAGACTGTACATGAGCATGGGTCGTCATTTACATACGACATTGTCTTTCATGTTTCAGATGGAGCACTACAAGCTGGACTGGCATCGCTTCAACTTGAGACTAAAGATTTCGGCGATGCCACCAGTCACAGCTGAGGAGTTTGAAAGGAAGACTGGAGCTGGTGAGGAAACCGGAGTCCTACGCCGAAACGAGAGCGACCGTATAGTTTGTGACACACGTGTTCTTGCTTTACAGGAGACATGTCGAGCATCTCGGGCTCCGAGTCGGATTCAGAGGAAGACGACTCGGATAGCGAGAGCGGCGGAACAAGCAGCAATGTCACCGGCACCGATAACGAGAGCTCGGTTGAGACCAGTTTATTTACCGGCCGGCATCCCAACAAGGTGTTTTTCCAGAACTCGGCCGGACAATATCTGACGGCGTACCGCTGCATTCTACGGGGACAGGTGAGGCTCAGCAGGTACAGTACGGTACGGTGTGCGAGATGTGTGTGTTAACAGACATTTTATTTATTTCAGTCAGGTGACGAGGAAGAAGTGGGATCCTTCCTGAGACTCATGAGTGTGAACACTGTGTGGGTCATTCTCATGACGGGTGGAGGCCACTTTGCTGGCGCTGTGTTCCATGGGTGAGTGTGAGGGTGTTTGTTTGCTTTCAGGACCTTAGATTACACGTTATGGCTGGAATTATAAGTGGTAAAAGCAGAGTTGTCACGAACAAGAAAACCTGGTTAATAACTAACTTAACTTTTGGAGTGAAAGTGTATATACAGTTGCGTTCGTGTACTAATAGGTTGTGAATGGTCTAACTAACACAACGTGTTGAATTACAGAAAAGAAGTCCTTCAGCACAAGACCTTCCACCGATACACGGTGCGAGCGAAGCGCGGCACCGCGCAAGGACTCAGAGACTCGCAGAACCGCGGCCACGCGCCGAAGTCTGCAGGAGCTGCTCTGAGGCGATACAATGAGGGGGCGCTAGTCAAGGCAAGGTCACAGTTCACTTAACAGCCGCTGTCATTTCTTCCTTCACAATGATAGTTTACTTTTGCTTTCTGCTGACTTCCATTATGTTTTTCTCTCGTACCAAATAAGTTTCTGTCAGTGTATCCATCCTAGGTGCTGCTTATTCACAAAAACAGTTTGCTCTCTGTGTAAAGGTTACTGATTCCAAAAGGAACTACCGAAAATCTCCAGCAACAATTTTCTCATTTAACACATATTGCTCCTTTTATGACCGTTCAACACTTCAATTAAATTTAGAAAACGAACCTATGTAACATGTTGTGATGTAATCCATTCTTAGGAGTTTTCTTTTCTGCAGCGTAGTCCACAACTCAATTATAAGGTGAGCTCGCAACTTCTTCATGTGCTCACACAAACACTTGTGTAACATTTTGCAGGACATCCAGGATCTCCTGGTCAGCTGGGCCGAACACTTGACGGAAGCCTCTGCGATATTTGTACGAGCTCCCAGCTACAATAAGAGCATCTTTTTTGGTGGCCGTGCAGCTCCGTTTGAGAAAAAAGACCCCAGGATCCACACGCTCCCCTTTCCCACGCGCAGGGCGACCTTTCGGGAGGCAAAGAGGGCTCACGAGGTGCTTTCCACCGTCCGTGTTTATGGTAAGCTGAATTATACATCCATGGAATGATGACATGTTATCTGCTCATTGTCGTACAGCTAGGGGTATAATCAATACGGTGTGCAAAATATCTCGCTGCAGGGAAAGACACGGACATGTCTGCAGTCTTTGCGCCATCTAAGAAGGCCTGGAAAAAAAGTATCAAAGCCACAGCACAGATAAATACAGCTGAAGAGAAAGGTGAGCTGAATATGCACAGTGTGTACACTATGGGCTTACATTCTTTTGAGCTCAATGTGGGTCAAATATTGACTGTGAACTCTTTATTTTTGGCATCAGAAGATGAAAACCACGATAGCTCTGGTGAAGAAGAGGGTGGAGACATCCAGCTGGAGATGGTGGAGCTGACAATAGGAACTCTGGACCTCAGGGAGTCTGAAATCTATCCCTCCAGGCACATGAGAAGACGGAGGAGAAAGAGGGAGGAATCCAAACTGCAGAATGAGGGTAGGTCTGGTCCACATAGGTGTTACAGAACCCCAAGATATGCTTATTTATCACATAAAGGTTCCGCAAGATTTATGAAATTTTACACCCATGTGTGACACAGAATTGAGTCACACAGAAACAGACAATCAAGAAGAAGTGCTGGAGGCTGCACCAGCAGAAGATGCCCCTCAAGAGACCCAATCAAAGCACAAGAGGAAGAGGAAAGCGCAGAGCAAGAAGCAACTAGAAGGTGAGCAAGTGCTTCTTTCTCACTATTCATCATGTTGCACCTGTTACTCAACATTGCCACTTGTTTTAAGATACTTATTATTTCGCTTTCTGCGTCTATAGAAAGTGTTGATGAGTCGTCAGAGTACGGCCTGAGGGATGAAGTGTTCACAGCCTGTAAGGTTGGGGATGTGGAATTTCTACGTGGGCTCCTTCAGCCAGCTGGAGAAACGGCACAGAGTGGAGACCCTTCTGGTGTGCCACGTCCTCTAACGCTCCTCAATCAGCCCATAGACTCGTCGGGGTTCACTTTGCTGCACGTTGCCTCAGCTGCTGCACAGAAGGCCGTGATCAGGCTGCTCCTGGATGCAGGAGCTGACCCAGCCTGCAGGTATAGAAGTTATATTTTCAAGCGTGGTAAAGGTTCAAATGTCAGTGTGACAATCTGCAGCAATTGCAGTGATTCTATACCCGGTCTTAAACGTTACTTCTGAAATCTTCCTTTACAGGGGTAACAAAGGGCAGACGCCATATATTGTCTGCCCTGACAAAGACACAAGGAATGTCTTTCGTAAATACATGGCCGAGAATCCGGATAAATATGACTACGTCAAGGCCCAGGTAAGAATGTGCAGTCTAACTCTTACACGTATGTCTTTAAATACAAGCGGAGCACTCGTTCTTTACACCTGTGCACCTCTAGGTCCCTGGGCCCCTAACGGCAGAGATTGAATTGAAAAAGACGGAGAAGAAAAAGGCACAAAAGGCAGTAAAAAAACAGCGAGAGAAAGAGCAGAGGGAGGAACAGAGGAAACAAGAGTCGGAGGCAGAGGAAAAGAAGAAGTTTGCATCTCTGACTGATCGTGAAAAGGTGAGTTAACGTGTATTTAATCTCTGATATTCAGGGTATGTTTTTTTTAATGTTAACCGTTTTCTTTTGTTTGTTAAAGAGAGCTCTGGCAGCAGAGCGGAGGCTAGCAGTGCAAGTATCTGCAGCAGGAGATGGCCTATCTAATGTCAAGTAAGTTTGAGTTTCGTCATAATGCCACGTAGGACTTTGCACTAGGAAAAAATGTAAAATAAAATATGACAATGTGCTCTTTGTCTCCAGGAGGTGCTGGTCGTGTGGAGAGTCTCTGCTCGGGAAGATCCCATTTCAGTACCTGGATTATTCGTTCTGCTCCCCTCGCTGTGTCCAAGCACATCGAAAAGCCCACGCTCTTCCAGGCAACACCTAACAAGTTCAACAAAATGTACAAAAGAAAATGCAAATTGGGGGGAAAACAAATCTTATTTAAAGAAGAGAAGGAAGAAAGCAAGTTTCTGTCTTCCCTTTTCAGATTATGATTTCATAATCCTTTGATAAACAACTAAGAATGATGAAAGAAAAGAAAATCATCTTTGGCTGGAAGGAAGCTCCCTCGTTAAAGCTAAAGTGAGATTTGGCAGCCTAGATAGAGATCTAATGTGTGTCTTGCCAATGTGCTAGTTTAATTTTCAACTCAAAACATGGATTTGAGATTACATTTTTTTATCACGTCAGATGATCTCAAGACAACTGGGAGAATAAACCGTATTAAACATGATAAATGTATAATTTATTCACAGTATCAGCAACTATGGAAATGGTAAATAAGCAAATGCAATAAAAAAAGAAAAACTGTAATACTGTTATGTCAGTGTATGTTGAACGTTGAAGACAAAATCCTCTTTGCATCACTGTTTGACTGATTGGCTGCTGTTTTAAAGCAGTGGACATTGGATTGCTATGATTATGAATTCAGTCAAACTTGCTTCATTCCGATGTTGGCATGTAGCATTCCTTCAGCTGCATGTTGCGCTCCATTAAGACTTTTCAGCAACGACATTAAGCTGAGGCCGGTCCATGAAAAGAGCCCGTAGGTGTGCTGGGGCCCTCTCCAGCTCGAGCACTGTGATGTTGTTGGGTAGGGTGGTGCTGAGCAGGGGTCCAGGGATATAAAGAGTCTGTTGAGGGCCCCTTGCTGGCCAGTATCGTCCCAGATTCACACCATTTATCCAAACCTGACCCTGATATAAAAAAAAGACAAAATTATTATTTTTTTTGCCTGGAATCATGAGGTAAACCCACAAGGAATAAACACCCACCACTCAAAAGAAATTACCTTTGTCCATTCACTGAGCTTGAGAAAGGTGTCCCAGGCCAGGCCGTTGGGCTGTAAGGTCCCCATGTACAAGACTGGTCCGACTGATGGGTCCGTTTGAGGGACAGGGAAGGACTTTTGACTGTCTGAATGAGGCCATCCTCCAGCGATGGCTCCATCAATGTCCAGAGGGTAGATGTTCCAGTCAGTCAGTACATCTCGACCCAGGATCAAGTTGCTCAAGAGGCCCTGAAGTACATGCATTCTGTTTAATAGTGTATACGTTGTGTCGGTAGGTCAGGCTAAACACAGTAACCATCAACAATAGGAATAGTCTTCATTTGTCGTCATTGTTTTAGGGTTTGTAGTTTGTCAGGAATGTCCCTGATAATATTGTTTGTGTACACCCCATCATATAAAACTTTATTTAATATTGATTTAGCAGTAATTGGATTCAGACACACAGCATTGAGGTTTGCAGAACCCTAATTAATGGGGCGTTAAATAAGTGATTGTTCACTGTCTACAGGACTTTGTTCTCTTGCCTTGTGGTCATTGATCTTGCTGCCAAAGTTCACCCTGCCCATGTTCTCAACGAGGACGTCCAAAGTGTCCCCCTGCTGTCCAGTTACCTTCATCACCAGCACAGTGTCTCTCTCCAACAGACCCTGGAAAACCTGTTCACACACACACACACACACTCAATGAGCGTGGACATTAAAAACACACCTGACATTTTAGAAACAATCATGCCTGTTTTCAACCTGTGATGTTTTCCCTATACCTGACCTGACAGATCTGATTGGCCAGACAACAAAAGTTCATTGTGAAGGCTTACCCCATTGACGGACACATATGCACGGTCATGAACCCCATTCAGCGGAGAGATAAGTGGCGTAGGCTCTGAGAGGTCCCGGGGCAACGTGGTCCGATAAAGCATGTATCCATAGTACTGAACACAATAGACATGACAGGTTGCAGACACAACGGTCTAGAAGTTCTCCACATTTCAAGAGGTTTACTGCCACTACAACACTAGTCCCCTCCCCTGTTGTTTGCCTTTTGGACAGACACACTATACCTGTTTCATCTCTTCAAACGTCAGAGGATACTGGGATTTCACTGGCCCGAGGGGTGAGAGCGTGTTCAACAGGCCGCTGACGTTGCCCACCTGAAAAAAAGTGTCCGTTATTGGCATCAGTCACAACATCCGGCTCTTTACACTTTTTTGCACTTCACAAGCTGAGATTATTTTACCTTTTTCAGGGTCACAAAGCCATAAGCAAACTTGGGAGTTGCTGGTGGCATGGGGCCAAAGGGAATATCTCTAAACTGTAGAGAAAACAGCGATGCGTTAATCATATCTCAGACATGTCAACAAGTGTAATCAGGACCTCAGTTAAATCGATGCTACCTGCTTGATGACGTCTCTGATGGCCAACAGCTTCTCTGTGGGGTCTCCTGCCTCAGACAGCGGGGCGTCGTAATCATAACTAGTCACCACTGAGCGGAACCTGGTGTCATGATCGGCACCTTCGGGGGAGTTACAAAGGATCACAAGCTGAGCCTTTATCTTTATCTAAATCGTGTGAACAACTAAGGTACTGATTATGAAACCAATGACTGTACCATTCCAGTAGCCAAAGTTAGTGCCTCCTTCAAACATGTACCTGAGAGGAGAGAGAGAGAGAAGGAATGTTACACTCAGTGTGGGAAACTTACTGTTCATCACACAGAAAGGTGCATCCTAAAGAAAAGGCTGGCAATATTCTATATTATTCTATATTTCTATATTTCTGCACGTTGGCGAGTGTTTAGGGAGACGTACATGTTGACGTTGGCCCTCATGATTAGCATTTCTTGTAGCACTCGGCTGACCTTCTGAGCATCAACCACAGCATGCTGATCTCCCCAGTGGTCCAACCAGCCAGTGTAGAACTCTGAGTTCACCTGTGACATCATTTAAAACATGTTCCCATCATATGCTTGGTTTGAGGAGTCAGTAATAACTGCATCTTAAGATAAGTGAATTCATATACAACTAACCAGGGGACCTCGAGGTTCAAACCGTCTTTGCCGGCTGAAGGCTTTAGTTATGTTGGTGTCTGTATGAGGGGACACATTGTAGAAATTGCAACTTTCCGTATGAATAACATTAAGTACAGGGTGCTTGCTATCTTGTTAATCATTTTCATCAAATACCAACCTGTGCCAAAGTCCACTGTGGCATATAATCCCTCCAGAGTCCCGCATTTCATTTCCTTGTCTGTGTTTCCATCAGTGGTGAACAGGACTGTGTCTTCCCCCAGAAAGAAGCGGAACAGAGTCCGCAGGTGACGCATGTAGTTGTAGTCACAAGCGAAGTAACTTCCATATTCATTCTCCACCTGTGGCCAAAGAAGATAAATAATAAAAAAAACAATATTATAATACTAATTCATACAAAACGTAACCACTTCCTGCTCTACCTGGACGGTGATGATGTTGCCCCCGTTGACATACAGCCACGGCTTCATTTTGGGCAGAAGAACAGCAAGCCAGTTGCTGACTTCCTGGACATAATCTGGAGCAGAGGAAAACAAATCGATGGCATATTAGCATAAAAAACAAACAAAAAAAAGGCACAAACAGTAGGTGCAGTACTCATACCTGTGTCAGCTGAGCGAAGTATGATGTTTGGTTTCTGAAGTAGCCACGCTGGCAATCCGCCCTGGGGAGAAAGACCAAACATCACTGAAAGAATGCAGCAAATAAAGCATACTCTTTTCTCAGTTTCCACATTGTCAGTCTTGGTTTTAAGACACTTTTCCTGATCATTTATCACTTATTGTGCTTCAGGCTTTGATGTTACAAAAAACTCATTTTGTTACTACAAATTGTTCAAAAGCTCAATGTCTCACCATTTCCCACTCTGCACAGATGTACGGTCCGGGACGCAGAATGACCAGAAGACCTGTCTGATTGGCCAGATCCAAAAAATGCTCCAGATCTCGGTCCCCTTTGAAGTTTTGGACCCCCTGCACCGCTTCATGGAAGTTCCAAGGCACATATCTGTGTGGAGGCAGAACACATGTGCTGTAAAGAAAGAGCATAGCTAACGCCAAATATGCAATGTGTTGAACTTACACTTGGATAGCATTGAGTCCAGTCATGTACATCTTCACGAGACGGTCCTTCCAGTAGTACTGTGGGATTCTGGAGTAGTGAATACTGCCTGAGATGTACTGAAAAGGCTTCCCATCTTTGAGGAAACAGTTGTTTTTGTAGTCGATAGAGAATGATCTTTCTCCAGAGACCTGCAAGAGATGGCATGGTATCTAGTAAGGTGTATCTTAAAAAAGCTTGACGTTTGTATTGACACTGTAATCTCTATTAGATACAAACAGTGGTGGAATTTAACCAGTATTTACTCAAGTACTGTACAAATGTAACATTTTGAGGCACTTGTAGTTCACGTGGTATGACTATAGTAGTTCCATTTTATTATATTATATACTTCTTCTCAACTACATTTTGTAGGTAAATATTTCCTCCACTAAATTTATTTAGAAGCTTTTGTCACAACTTACTTTTCAGGTTTAGATGTCAATGTAATCCAGATATATGGTAATACACTTACTGGAATTTTATTTGTACACTCTGGTGCTGTTTGATTATAATATATACTATATATATATATATATTATTTGAGTCCTGCACTGCATACAGTATGGTATTTATCACCTTCAATCTGTCGTCGAGGTGTGCTTTATAAAACCGAGATTAAATGGAAAACTGTTTCCACTTTAACTGTTATAAAAGGTTCCAGGAACTACGGCGCTGTGGGTAGTCAGGTGACCTTTTCTATAATTAATGTAACCTCAGTCAACTTTTAGTTTCTTACCAAGTTTCCACTGACGGATAAACAAGCGACGTTCACTGCAACGAAGAGTAAGACACCAGCAGCCATGTCCGCTGCCTTCCTGCGATAACCTCACCTTAAACTAGTGCATCACTAATAAGCATTATGCGAGGACTATTTCATGTTTGTTATGGCTGTATTCAGTAGTCTGTCAGCAGCGGGGGAAGAATCATCATCAACGTCCTGCCTGTAAAGCACTGTCACGTGGTAATAACTGGGCATCCGCAGGGTCCTAAAGACCGACAAGTTCACCTCCAGCCGTGCCCTGGCTGCTTGTAAAAGTTTCTACTGCTCTGCATGGTTGACCACATTCAAGATATTAGTTTCATAGACAGTCCTCTGTTTGGTATTTTGGGAATGAATAATAAAGAAATGTATGGAAGCCCATTTCCGACACTGTGATGAAAAAACATCCTGTAAGTCATTATAATGACAAACCTCTCAAAATAAACTTAGTATCTCATAATTATGAGATACTAAGTCCTATTACTACCTCATAATTATGATTTAGTTTCTCATAATTATGGCTTAGCACCTCATAATTATTAAAGAGATACTAAGTCATGATTATGAGATGCTAAGTCCTTATTTTAAGAAAGTTTCTCATTATATTGACTTGGAGGATCTTTATTTTGTCATCACAGTGGTGGAAATGTGCTTCCATAGAAATGTTGGCGTTCAATTCACTTTGAAATAATGAAAATAATGAGAGTTAAAACTACAAAAATAATGTGTTTACAGTTTTGTTATTAGATACTGTTCACGCTAAACTGTTCAGCTTATGAGAAAAATAGATTTAAACTAGATAAAGTGACATATTAATACTCCCATATATGTTCAGCATGGTAAAGAAATTGTTTAAAGCTGGATGGAGTATCCATACATGTCAACAACCAAAGTTAAATGATGATAAAATGAATAAATGAAATAAAATGAGAGTAGGTAACTGTGTAGGGTAAGGAAAAAACAGAGAGCCAACAAGTGATGCTGTCACAACATGCTATGCATTATGTAGGTTTAGAACAATTCCATTGTGTTTGGCATAGCAAGATAACAAAGCAGCCTGTTCAGGAATGGTTTTGCTTTATCATACCTGCAGCACATGGCTCTTCTTTTCATGTTGTTTGAATGATGGTTAAAACCCTTCATCATAAAGCTCACATATTTATTCAAAGGTTCAAGGCACTTGTTATAACAGAACTCTGCGACACTTCAATTTTGTGATGAGTTGGTAATGTTTCTTTCTAATGATTCAAGTACATTTGCAGTTAGACTTCTGATAACAATTAAATGTGCAATAACGTCACATGCTTATATAAATCACTAGATGGCGCTTCAATACCTAAATGAGAACTGAAGTGAGCTGATGAAAAGTGAGTTCTGATTGAGATGAGACAATTGTTTCTTAAGAAGATTTGTGCTTTTATATTAGGCTTTATTTTCTAAATGCCTTTTTGTTGTATCTAAAAATATGAATATAAAAAACAAGCATGATTTATGTCTATATGCTATGAATTCATGAATTAATTCACTGATCCTTAAGCAGTCAAACTGTCTTTTCTTCTTTACGTTAGTGGTCTTGAATGCATCTATTGTGCCTGTTTAATTGCATATTTCCAGCAACAAAAAAAAAAAAGGTGTCTTGTCACTACATCTGTTGCAGTCATTTGTGTCCAAGAGTCCTGATGGTGCCTGCACATCATTATGGTTCTAGAACAGGGGTGTCAAACTCATCTTCACTCCGGGCCACATCAGCATCACGGTCGGCCTCAAAGGGCCGGTTGTAAATGTAAGACTGTGTAAATGTAACTACTCCTAACATATTGGTAAATAACTGTCTCTGCATTTGATTATTGTTTATTCAAGTGTTAAAATATTGTACATGCAGTTACATAAATGTAAACATATATTTAAGCACATTTCTGTTTTAACTTAAATCCTTTTAATTTGGGGTTAAGAAACCCACATTACTCTATCAAAGATCAAACTATTAAAGAAAATATCAAAGACAAATATCAAACAAGTTATTACAATAACTTTGTTCAAACCTTAAAATCCTTTCAAGGGTGCGTTTCCACAATCCCACGTGAAGTATTTCATGTGTTGTAAAGCCACGTTTAAAGTAGTCTTCAATGAACTCACAATACATTTCCATGTCAAGTGTACAGTAACCAGCCAAAGAGCTGCTTCTGTGACTGTGTGAAGTATCTCATCATTATGACTTTCTATCTCACAATTTAGACTTTCTATCTCATCGTTATGACTTTATATCTCACAATTTTGACTTTCTATCTCATCGTTATGACTTTCTATCTCACAATTTTGACTTTCTATCTCATAATTATGACTTTCTAACTCACAATTTTGACTTTCTATCTCACAATTTTGACTTTCTATCTCATAATTATGACTTTCTAGCTCACAATTTTGACTTTCTATCTCATAATTTCGACTATGGGAATATTTTGATTGTCAAGTCTAACTTTAAATTATTATTAATTATTTTTTTTATTCATCTGACGGATTCGCGGGCCACATAAAATGACGTGCTTGACACCCCTGTTCTAGAAAGTCCCTAAGTAGTGAAGCGGCTGATGTTGAATAGCAACCACAGTTTATCTCTGTCATGTAAACACAAAGCAGTTGATCGTGCTCATTTGGGTTAATAATGAGCGTATCAGCCTGCTGGCCTGTCATTGTGGTCATATGTACACACACATACTTTTCCCAATGCGTTTACTCTTTTTCCAGTCCCACCCCCTCAACACTAATGATTGTCCATACAGCAATCTCATTTCCTGCACTGTCTCATTATTTGCCAATCTCCATTTTAGGAAGACTGAAAGGGTGGGTGCTCCCAATTGCTAATGACAAACTGGTCTCAACTGCAGATAGGACAAATGCTATGGCTCTTTGGCTCATTAGCCCACTGTCAGACGCAGTTAATTGTCCTGGGAATGAGAGGATGAACGACATACACAGGCTTGTAATTTGGTTATGAGCATGGTGGTGCCCGAGGATAGCTTTTCCGTATCCCATCTTTGAAGCCCCTGAGCTTGTGGAAAATGGATGTTCAAACCACAAAACCCCAAGTGAATAATGCACTGAGGACAACACCACTTACTGAAATACTACAGCAAGACTGGACGTCTAAAGGAAGTGACTGAGACTAATACAAACAGCACAGAGACTACTTCACTCTCATTGCTGCAGTCACAGATACTGTGAGATAAGTTCAAGTTGCATTTACTACATTATGGTTTTAAAAACTTCTTATTTGACTTGCAAAACACTGTGGTGAGCCTTTCAATTACTGTGTAAAGATACAGACCGGGCTTGCCTACACTACTTGAAGAGGCCTGTTCCTAATGTGATGGGAGACACAGAAAAACACTCACCCTAGGGTCGGGCGTCACCTCAATGATGTCATCTCCCCAGAGTCTGTAATTAGATTGAAGCACCCCCCCCCCCCTGCCCCACCAACCCCTCAAATAAGCCCTCTTTGTTGTTTATGATGGAAGCAGGTGTATTCCGATCCCCCACCCCCACATACCTCCACCACTCAGAAATACAGATTTCTTTGTTTGGAACTGCTGATGTCAAAGGCGCGCTCTATCAAAAGGACCGTTTACTTGTCATGAGGAGTAAATGGTCTGTACAGCACTTTTCTAGTCTTTCCGATCACTCAAAGCACTTTCACACTACTTGTCATCATTCACCCATTCACACACTGATGGCAGGGGCTAAGTGACATGTGCCTATCAGATTATATCACATTATTCATACACCACTACAGCTAGCAATTTTGGGGTTAAGTGTCTTGCTCAAGGACACATCGACATGGGACTAGCGGAGCCGGGGATCGAACCACCTATCCACCAATTTATCTCAACCATAACCAGCAACAAATATTAAAATGCTGCACAAACAGCAATTCAGCAGCAATAATAATAATTCAAAATCATAATATAACAAACTATTTTGCTCCTTTTTCTAAATTGTTATGGAAGTATGAATGCAGGACTTTTACTTGTGAAAGAGTCGTTGAACGTTGTGAAGGATCTCAATACATCATCTATACATACAACCTCTACATGGCCTGTAGAGATGCATTTCCCTGTGAAACACCAATCTTTGTCTTTGCCAATCCTAAACATATAAAGCTCATTGATTGGTGACGTAGTTAAGGGTCAATCCTCCGTGAATCACACAGTTGAATCACATGCCATGAGACAGTGCTGCAGAATTCCCCACCGTTCTCCATATCAGTCCCGAGCTCAGGATGCACCGAGGAATGTAGCCTGTCTGTTTTCTCAGGCTCTGAATGGCCAGTGAGTCACTGCTGGGCTCACTCATGCTGATACTGTGGACGCTGAGAGAAAATTGTTCTGAGAAACGAAACAACAAACAATAACATCCCGGCAACACGACAAAGGCCCAGTGGCGCGTTTGCATTTTACAACAGATTCAACTCAGCAGTTGTTTGCATCCGTGGCTTCATTTTCCAGGTTTCTTAAAGCAATTAATCTACAATATAGGAACCGATATAGGGAGTAGAATACAATCTTACTGTGGGAGCACTGGCAGATGAAGCTCTATAAACAAACAGGAAGTTGACGGTGCGGGGGAGCATGGGAAGTGTGTGAGCTGATGGGCCCCATTCCTCAGCCTCGAGGAAGGTACAGTATGTGTTTGGGGTGCAAGCATGTCTGAGGAGGAATGTTTGTGGTGAGACATATTGTGAAATCCTGCTCCCTGCTGTCAAAGCTGATAGAGGCTTATTCGGCAAAATTAGTCACAGTGATGAACATCTCTCTTCCGTTATTTACCCTCCTCGTCTCCTTGTCATATGTTGCTCTGTCAAGCCATAAGCTTTCTCAGTTCATTTGTAGCTTTATTTTTAGCCATACTAGCAGCAGGGCTCTATGGAGAAGTGTGTTAGTTGGTCGACTACTTTGGTTCAGACTGACACATCTATCAAAAGGATTGCCATGAACTTCTGTATTTACATGAATTCCCGCTGTTCATGAGTACAGCAGCCTCACAGAGCTGCTAGCATGGCTGTAGACTATTGTTGTATTTGTTTAGATAACTTTTTTAATACATGTTTGCTTTCATGTTCCCTTAAATTAAATCCATGTATTGCAGAGCTGTATTTGTAGATTAAAGATATGCATGCAGTACATAATCAAAGAATATACAGCTACATGTCAAATACACCAGTTTTCACCTTGGTTTCAGACGATATGGTGCCACATGAAACACACGATCATTTACTTTTTTACTTTTTATCTTTAACATTTTTCTTTTGCAAAATAAAAGTTTGTTTCGATTTTGTAGATCAGATTTTGATGTTTTGCTCGCATTAATAACTGGGATTTATTTTCTGTTAAATGCACCTTGAAAAAAAAGGAGAAGACAAAACCAGTTTATTGAAGCGAAAACACTTAAAGTTGATTCCACTGAATCGTTACCAATTACGGAATATTTTCGTTCCATCATCTTTCGCCCTCCATCATGAAAACAGCAGACATCGTTGACAGAGGTGTGAGTAATGCTTTCAGTTGGAGACCTGTTGGCTCTTTGGTGTTCCAGGATCAGCCACATAATTTAATAAACGTGGCACCAGGATTTGTCATCGACCATATTTACACATTAATGTGACGCTGCCAGCGAAAGCGATCCAATAAAGATTGAATCGCCGTTGTTTAATGATATTGTCAGACGTTCCATTTTTATCTCAATGTTCACGTTCTCTTCTCTCCTCTTGCCATCCATCTTATCTAAACTACATTTATTTCAATCAATTGTATACCCTCTCCCTCCCTCCTTCTTTGTCTGCTTTGTTCCCTGGGTGTGTCCAATAAACCACTGCTCCCCGGTCACAGCGGTCCCCATCCTGAACGATGAATAAGCAATGACCACTTGACTGATCTCGTAATGTGTAGCTTCAGCTTCACACATCATCCTTTTAGACTCTTCTTAAACATGATATTTACTGAATATTATATATTTATACTTCATTGACAAAATATTATCATTTTGTTTCTCTTGAGGTTTTTCTTTTCTTTTTTTCCAGCTAAATACAAAGAAAGTGTGTCCGAATTTTCAGTAGTTGGACTTTATTGAATTTGACATGTTTCCACTGACTTTGCTTGAATCATATACGTCATAACAAAAGAAAGCAGGCGGTGATATAATGATATAACTGAGCATAGATCAATGTTTGTGCTTGTTGTTCAGAGGGCACTCGGGGTCCAGGCAATAATACATGGATGGGTGCTTTTTACAGAATCAAACAACCTCCAGTTAAGTGACCATCAAGGTCTGGATGTCGAGCGACTAATCAAACAGTCACAATCAGCCAGTGGGACCTCCGTCACATGTGCTGGAGCCAGACGTCATTGTTTGACATGAGGCTGAAGTGTCCTTCACCTGACCTGAATGACTTTGCCTGAGGTCTCGTCTGCTATCACGAGGGTCATCACACACTCCATCAGCCCTCCACAGTCCCTCACAATTCATGCACTGTTTTCATGCTTAATCAGATGTGTAATTAATAGAGCCGTTGATCTGAAATAGTCACGTTACCCCGGCTTGGTACTCCGGTTGGAGCAGACCATCAACATGTATAGCATCGGCTTGTTGGTGCCATTGCATGTGGGCACAGAGACCATTTCTGGAGCCACAGATCTTTACACAAATGTACTGCATGCTGCAAGAGCAGGAAGTGGGGGCAACGATTGTAAAGTAGATCCATAGTAGTGCTGCCTCTTCATTTTACAGCTTACAAATTGCAACATTAAAGAGCTTTTAAGAAGAGTTTGATACCGTTTAATGTGCCTTACGACTCCATCTTCCTGTGTCTTGTTTTTCCCTTATATAATACAAATGTGACCTCCTTACGGCGCTTGTTGCTCCTGCACGATGAAGGACTGATAACCGTCGTCCATCATGTGCTCGTGGTTTTCAATTTCACGCTGAACACAAATGTTCAGTGTGAACCCTGCAGACCTGACACTCAGCTGATCATTTGGTCAGTCTTTGGTATGCCTGGCGTCCCCTTCAGTAAGTATATATCGGGTCACAGATGTGTTTTCAAACGTAATGCAAAAATATACAGTGTCACGTGCACTTTTCAGAATACCTCCCTGACACTGATAGCAATGAGTTAAAAGGCTGTAGATAGGAAGAAAAATGTAATTTTGTGTTATTGGCTCTGAAATAATGCTGTTGTGCTTGGTGTGAGCAAAAATAGGTTGTTTCCCTCTTTAACATGGGGAGCCATTGTCCTGCTGCGACGGTTCACAAGTGTTTTTCAATATTGAATCCTGCACGGTTGTTCTCCTCAAAGGACCCTAAACCAGCAAATGTTGACTGGTTGAGACCATATCGGAAATGAACAACAGCAGGTCTTATGATCCCCGTCCCTTCCCCCGGTCCCTCTGGGGATCTTGATCACCAAATGGATGTTTTGTTCTTGCTCTCTTTGTCCTCTCAGGTAGAGTGAAATAAAGCCTTTCTCAAAATCGACTCATTTTCACATTAAGGGGTCAAATTAGTCACTTACTCAAAGAGCACTTCTTTCACCATTGTTTGGTTTTGGCAAATGTGTAATGGGTAATGCTGAGTCAGTGCAATGCTGAATATCCTCGACATGCCACCCTGAGTCCTCTCAGTCAGAGCTGACATTCATCAGGATTTTATGATTAAGGTCACATCACCTGAGACATGATGTGGACTGTTCCTGCACAAAGTGTATTTGGTCATCAAGGTACATTCCTAATGCTGCCCAATACAGTACCACTCATAAATCCTCAAACGTCCTCAAAGCACACTGTGCATGTTTCAGTAATAAACTGTGGATCAGATATGACTGTAACTTTAAGCCTTTTTGAAGATAGCAACTACAAATAAAAAGCAAATGTAGCCAGCACTGCACATCATTTCCTTCTAAGAAACATTTATAAATTCTATGAAATAAACTGCAAAATGCATATGATCCATTTTTACAAAGAAATGTTACCCATACTTTTTACGTATTAAATATTATGCAAATGCTACTGCTATGTCCATATCTGTTATGTCCTATGATATAACATTATGCTCCTATATATATCTGTTTTACGAGTATTGACAGGAAATGACTTCGTTTAAAAATGTAATTATCCAGACAGAAATAAAACTTGCAGTGAGTGTGAAAGGAGAACCTGTCTGGTCTGGACCAGAACCGTATACAGCCATGGTCGGGACAAGCCCTCTTTCAGTGCTGCTACAGTGAAACAGTCTGTGAGCTTTGGCATGGCAAAATGATTCTCTTCAAGTCTTTACAAGAACACAAAACAATGATGAGGTTGTTCTTATTAAAGCTGCTCCTTACTTCAAAATCCTACATTTTGAAGTACATTAAACTTGTCTAATTTTGTACCGACAAAAAGTACTAATACACATCTGTATATTACTGTAATGTTGATCTACGAACTATTGTTAATACATCCAAAAAACTACATCACCTCATTTTACCATATTCTCAAAACACAAATCCCAAGAAGTCCAACCTAGTTTATAGAGGAGAGGAGAAGAAGATGCATTTCTGTTTTTAAACAGTATCCAGATGGGAGAACAAAATGCAAAGAAAAAGCCACGAAGAGCTTTGGAAGCTCCAGCCAACATTACCAAAGGAATTTCAGAGCATGTGCTCTGCCATGTCACTTCTTTTAGTTGCCACACAGTCAACACTGATTACATAACAGACGCGACACAATTTGCCAGTCTGGATCTCTTGCATGACTATTGCACATAGCTTAATTTGTGTCGGTCTATCCACTGTTATCCCCAGGTCATGAGTGGGAGGCTGATCTTACTGGCATAAGGGTGCAGATTAAAAAGCCTGCGTTTTTTCTTCTTCTCTGAATTGATTGTAAGCTTAAAAGACAACCAATAAGATTCCATCTGGTGACTGTGGGGAAAGCGCACAGCAATAATAATAAAGCTCTGTTAAGTTTCGCTTGTGCACAATTATCTACATGCTCCAACGCGATTGTTTGCCACGATGCAAATACTCTCACTGGATTAATTATGAGGTAATTATTATCTCTAAAGTGAGAGAACAGAACTTTGTGTGGGTTTGTATGAGCAACGAGATTCAAAAGCACAATTCATGTATTCATTTTATGCACTAGAAATGTTTTGCGTTCTGTTATTTGTCATTTTGACTGTTTGTTTGTGTGTTGTCATGAATGGCTGTACATGTTTTTGATTAATATATGCACTGCATTTTAAACTGTAGCATGAAATTGTAAGAATTACTTCAACGCTAAATACCCATCAAGGGACTGGTGTTGGAAATTAGCTTTGGTTATATTGTGCAACTGTCATTGTTTCCCTGTCCTTTACAAATAAACAAATAAATAAATAAAATAAATCTATGGGCCAGAAAACCAACAGAATGAGCTAAAAGTAAAAGCTAACAGCTGCAGAATTGGCCGTTAGCAAGCTATTGTTTAGTTGGTTCTTGGAATTGCTTAGTTCAATGTTTATTGTGTTTAAAATGTATGACCGCAACATAATCAAATACCAGTTCAAATGCCATCTTTCAGTACTTTGACAATTTGACAGCGTACTTGGGTGCTACAGCCATATTTAAGTACAATACCCCAGCCAGTGTCCCATCTGTTGGAGCAGTCTAATAAATGTCAGCCTTTATTACAAAACGTCTGTATAACATTGCATTTATATAAAATAAAATAAAAATTCTGCATATCCTGGGACCCACATCACTTGGTAAACATCTTTGACTGAGACGACTCGCTACCGCTGGTCTGCCTCTTCCTTTTCCTTCTCAGTTTATTTTTCCCCAAGGAGGAAGTCAAAGTAATGACTCTTCTCATCCTCAGTCTACAGCACACACACACACTTGGACAACTGGGAGTGAATTCAGTATGCTGCAGAAACTGACCTGTTGTTCATTTTTGCAACAATTCCTCCCTCTGTACACATATTCCTGTCTTATATTCATTAAAGTGTCAACATGTGCGTGCGTGTGTGTGTGTGTGTGTGTGTGTGTGTTGAATAACGCAGGGGAAACGTGCACATCCTTTAAAACCATCAGACTCTTTGTAGGAATGGACACAAAAAGGGCGTATGCCGAGGGGAGGGCTGTGACCCTGCAGGCTCCGCCTTTCTGCATAATGTGCCGGCTTCATTGAAACGACTAGACAGCAGAAACACAGCAGCACGGCAGCACACAGCCTTCACGGGACACTCGTCAAACGGGGAAGAAAAACTCCGAAGTGTAAGAATATAGGACCGCAAAATGGCTCCAGTCTTCTGAGCGAGGGGACGGAAGGAAGAACTTTTTCTTAATCCTGACGACGCGGATGGAAATCACTTGGGAGTACAGCTTCCTCTCCTCCTCAACCGTGGTACCCTGAACTCAGACTACAAAGGCACGAGAGGTTTGGGCACTGCTGAAAATGGATACATTCTTTTCAGAGGTAAGTTCAAATGACTTTCTCCAATACAGCGACACTGTTTTTGTATTTGCTCTTTGTTATAAAAGTGACTCCCAACATGTTTTGGAACCGCGAAGGGTCTTTGTTTTGTTTTTCTACTTGTGCTGTGCGCGTGCCTGTGTCTGGCTGGTCCCGTTTGCGTCTTATCTGTAGAGTTAGTTGACTTATCACCAAAAAAAGCACCACTTTTTGAGACTCAATCTGCTATGAATTTGATCTCTGTGATGTTTTCTCACACACTGAAATATAAATGTCCCAGAGTAGCACCGGGCTGGTCTACAGGATGCAGCTGTAATGGGAGCAGTAATGCCCCAACAAGCTATATTTAAGGACACTATTGCTGCTGTGCCCAAATAAAAAATACTCTCCTGCAATTATTCCCAGATAATCTTATTACTGGCCAAAGACATACAGGATTATGTGAAAGCATCTCTGCCATTCTCTGGTTCCTCTTTCGTAGTTTTAGTTTATGACTGAGAATCCAGTGACCCACCAACTTGGCTGTAAAAGCTGAGTGTGTTGCCCTTGTAGGTTGGATGTGTCATCTGCAAATCAGCCCAGACACCGACGCACACGTATAGAGGCTGTGTAGCTGTAGATCTGCTTTGTCACCCTCCCCTGAGTCAGAGGAGGGCACACACACACACACACACACACGCACACACACACACACACATAGAAAGAGAGAGAGAGAGGCAGATGTGAGTCTCCTCCACTCACCTCCTGTATCTCTACCATCAACTGCACTTGGCCCTCAGTGATGAGCTGTGTTGTGACTCGTGTAGGTACAGCGTTTCAGAGGGGACTCCTGGTTCATGCTGTTTCCCACTGTGCTGCTCCATATTTACAACTGTACACACAATGAAACATTGCTCTAAAAGCGATATATAGGGACATTATAAGACTAACTGAGGTCATCTTCATAATTACAGCAAGGAATTAGTCCCAGAGTTTTACCAACCTTCACAAAATGCCATCATGGTGTCCAACTGAGTTCTAGAAACTGCTGTTTCAGTGAAATTCAGTGTCATTTTCTGCCAAGAAAGTGGTTAAACTGAGTGATATTTCCCTGCAAAATAGCGTCTTTCTGTGACTTCAGTCTAGAACTAAAAACATCAACCTTAAAAAGCCCGTGCAAACTCTAGTTTTCAATATTTTGTTGCATAAACCAACTGTGTAGCGAACAGATTGAGGTGAACTGGATTTTGGGTCATAATCAGATTTTATTTGAGTGATATGCTTTCCAGAGGAAGGTTATGATTTCAGATCAGATCATCATAGAGCATTGTTGTTGTTTGGTGTGCGTCCTTCATTCTGTAATAACTGATATCCCCAAACATGTATTTGAATTTCATCCAGGGTGCATTTGTTTTTATTGTTTTCCTAATGTGGTAATGTAGTATATGTTTAGCTTTTTATCCTGTGATATAACCCAAAAATGCTTTCCGGTGTTTTGTGCCTTAAATTTATTTGGAAAGGACAAAGTCTTAACGTGTAGTTTGGTTAAATTTCATCAATGTTTTTTGCCTCGTGTCTTTATTGGCAGCAACTGTAGAAAAAGTAGCAAAACGGGTATTTCTGGTGGTTGTTTCACATTTTTATGAGAACTGCATCAAAATCAATAAATGCACTGGCCTGTCTTTTAAAATGACTTCTGGGTCAAGGAAAGAAATCAGCTTCCTGAACTCCTCAGTGCAACCAGTGTGGATTTAGTTAAGGAGGAATTCTGGAAGTGAAGTAAGACGAGGATTAAACCAGACTCAGTGCAGCAGGCGTGATTCATTACTGCGCATCCAGTGGATCAGTCGGTCTGATGTTGACGGCTAACATGATGTTGATGTCAACGCATAACTTATATGATCGTGTGAATCTGAACCTGCTTCTCGATCTGATAAGAGATTCTTGTGCAAATCCGGTTAATTGAAATAAACGTTGACCATGCAGCCTTGATCAAAAGTCAGTTTATCTCGGCCTAATCCTGAGCTTATCCTTGCATGTCACTGGCGATGGTGAAGGTGCTGATGGAGAAAGAGGAGTGGCAGGTACGAGGGTGTGTGCTCAGAGGTTTGTCCTGAAAGCTCATCCTGTCCAAGCCTTTCCTCTCAGGAGCTGACACGACACCGTAAAACCCTCAGCGGCGCTGCCTCCACTCCACACCCAATCCGTCCTCTGACTGGATACGACCCACTGAACACACACACATACCTGGAGTGTGTTACAGATCTTGTCCCCTGCCTTCTAACGTTTGCCAGGCTGCTGGGTTTGGTCATCATAGACTTTCATATGTCAGGAATCCCTGCGGTAATATTCCCACTTCTGTGGCTTTTTTTAATGCGCGTTTGAAAATATAATCTTTACGTCTTTGTGAAGCCTCCTGTTGATGAAGTAAAATCCCAGCTATGTGAATTTTCTAAACTTGGTAATCAGTTCCTTTATAGCATCAGCTGTTACACACTGTAAAGCCACACAAGGACCTTTCCACACCCGTTAACTACTTCCCTGCACTCCACACCGAATACCTTTCTCTTAAAGATACTCTGACAGAGGGAAGCACAGATTCCCAGCCCTGACTCCTGAAATTCCCAGGTCATGGCCGGCCTGTCAGCCTTGCATTGTGGAGCCTCTGTGACAAGGCTTTAGGTTTCACACCATCGCCCCCCCCCCCCCCACACACACACACATTCTCCCCATCCTGAAACATCGCTCACAGCCCTATGTGCTGTTTATGTCTCGTTCTTTGAAGCCGGAGCCGTGGGTCCGCATGCTCGGTAAGCGTTCTGCGTTGAAATGGGTAACGTGAGAAAGGCCACCCTGCTCCGGAGGCTGGACTATTTCTCTACCCGGGGTCTTTTCTACCCAGTTGTCACTTCCTCCAGCTGCCACTTTAGAGGGCTGAGAATCTGAGATCATCGCTCTCCGCTTCCAACCACGCAGACGGCGGATGGAGTAAGGAAGGAAGTCAGGAAGTATAGGATGTAAGAAAGGAAGGAAAGGTACACAAATGGCTAATGGATCCTGCCTTTTTTTCCTGTCTTGGCATGTAATTATACTTGGAAGGGGTTATTGTGTGCATTGTCACGTCAAACGAGGGGGCTTTTCAAACAATGATGTGGCCTTGTCTTGAAGTTGTGGTGAATGAACAGCGCTGGTTGTTCATGAACAAACAGAGGGAGGTATTATTAGGGAGTTGGTTTATGTGTGTCAGCAGAACTCCTGCAGCTTTGGAACAGTCTGGAGGTGGTTTAATCTGTCACAAGAACGCTGGCACTCATTACCAACAGCCATTTGTCTGACCACACGCAAAATAACATGGATAATCCGTTCTCATAATGACGCAGATGCGTGCTATTAGGGGAGGCGGTTAATGAAAATGATGAATGATGACATTTTGGAATTTGTTGGAAAGTTGGATTTTCCATTTTGACATAACAGAGTTTTCTACATTCAAGGTCTGCTTTGAAACTAGAATCAGCTGTTTGGTGATAGTGTGAAGCCTTTTCCCCTCGCTACCTTGTGTTTGCATTTCTTGTGTCTATCAGTAACCTGAGTCCTGTCTATCAGCGAGCTGACCGTCACACAGCTCAGTGCTGTGATAACCTCCCGCTGACACCGCGCTGTTGACTTTAGCTTCAACCTGCGACGTTAGCGAGCTTTTCAGACAAAGCTGTCTATTTGTTGTGCTAGAAGGAAAAGAACACCTTTCCAGAGTTTGTTCACGAATGACAAATAACGCAGCGCAGGAGCTTGTCTTCCTGTCTATGAGCTCATGATGATGGACAAACAGTTGCTCTTTGAAGTGCTGTGACAACGTTTTTCATCATCAAGAGAATTATTCTATTTCTGAAGAAAACAGTTCAGCTGACCTTCACTGACATACTATATGTTCACAAGACGCAGCTCATGAAACATATTATTAATGTTCAATCTACTCTCCATCTCCAACACCTATCCTTCCTGCCGTCCCGTGTGTGTGTGTGTGTGTGTGTGTGTGTGTGTATTCATATCAGGGCAGTCCTGGGTGTGTCATCCTCTGAAACATAATTCATCATAGGTTACTTGGAGCACTTGCGCAAGTTGGCAACTTTCTGTCATCTCAGGTCACGATGAAAGAGAACATCCTCAACCATCGTCTGCTATATCTGTGACACGAAGAAGTGTTTGTACAGTCATGCAGAGTTACGTCTGGGCTTGTTTATGAAAGCAATAGCTCATGGTTTGCTGCGCTCACCTTGTTCAGTGTCACAGCGACATGGAGGCGTATTTCTTCAAGGGAGTTAAGAAAAACAACAATTTGAGAGGATGCCGCTGTTTACATTTTAATCCAGTTGTAAACACTTGTGAACGAATTAAAGGAATAGTTTGACATGAAAGTTAAATGAAAATAGCTGAGGCCTGTGGTCAGTTAGCTTAGCTTAGCACAAATACTTCAAAAACAGCTTGGCTCTATAGCCATCGGTAACAAAATCCACCTATTTAACATGTTGTGTGTCGTTCGTTTAACTTCTTGCTAAGCTAAGCTAATCGGCTGCTGGCTCTTGTCTCATATTTGCACATATGCAGACATAAGGGAGTTTTGGATCTGCTCATTTTACTCTCAGCGAATGTGTTTCTCAAAATGCCGCTCATGTTATCTGTTTGGCCTCTGTCTGTGTTTAATGTGCTGTTCTTTCTCTGCTTCATGTCTCGATAAGATTTCCAGTAATCAGGTGACTCTTTTTATCAGAATAGCGTGCTTTGAATTTTGCACGGCAGGATTTCTTTAAAGAAAATGACTGCTACAGTTGTATTTTCAGAACTAATTGCAGGAGGAACACCCCGCTGGGCCCAACGATACATCCCACACTGCATGAGCCTTTACTGCCATGGCCTGGAGAGTCTAACTGGCACCTTGGTGCTTAAAGAGGCAAACAACGCAGCATGGCACAATCCACAGCCATGACCGGGTAGCTTTCCCATCCATTCCCATGTTTGTTTTATTAGACGTGAGTGTGTGTGGTTTGGCTCGAGGTTGTTTGTAGGATCGTACGCGGAGATACTCAGACGGGCATGTGGAGCAATGTTGAGTGTTTTATTTCTCCCACTTCGGCCCAAACCTTCCTTCACATCCTCATCCTACATATAAAATACTCCCCACATTCCTAAAGAAAGCACACGCATTTCCAAATGCTGCACAAGCTCATGCACATCTCCACTGTGTCCAATCAAGTATTGGAAGTAGTTTCTATATTTTCATAATTGTCATGATCTATTAATCTGCCGACTTGTTTTTTTTTTACATGGATTAATCATTTGGTTTATAAAATGACAAAAAAACAACTAAGTTTTCTGACGTAACTTCTTCAAATCGCTTGTTTTGTCCGACCAACAGTTAAAAATCCAAAGATATTCAGATTACTTTCACATAAGGAAATAAAACAAATCTTAACATTTAAGAAGCTTGACTGTGTTTGGCTTTTTCATCAACTTAATCGATTAATTGATGATAAAAAATAGCAGTTAATCACTGACTCATGTCTGTGTTTGTGTTTGAGTGTGTAAATGTATTGCTACGAGTCAACACAATGGCAAAAAGGATGAGCTTGGTGAAAAGCAAGCACATCACATATTTGAGGAGCTGAGGCGAGACGTCAAGTTTTGGTCATTTGATTCATCAGTAATTTGTGTTGGCAAGAAAACACATGTCCAAAATGTATAAACTGTGTAAGACAGGACGGTCTCCATGAGCCATGACGATCAATCCGGGACAATGTGAGGTATGAGTGAAGGTTAAAGTCAATGTAACAGGACCCAGGTCCTCCAGCGATGGCTCCACTCCACCTCAACAACCACTCCTCCCACTGGTCTGTCCTCCAGATGACTCACACAGTCAAACACACACAGTCCTGACAGCAGCATTCCTGGAATAGCTCTTGGATTCCCGCTGTGTGACCCCCCCACAACAGTCAACAGATGAGTTCAGAGGAGGCTAGATATGTAGATGTCCGACAGGAGGAGGAAGGCCAGGTGGCTGTGTAGATATATTCAAAGTCATCGAAGCTTAGCTGACAATCCAATCAAACCTGCAGCAATCGCATCATTTTGTTGCCTCTTCGTCTCCAGCCTGGAACCCATTCTGCTGTTAGAAAATGTATCATAACCCTGAGCACAGGATCACACGAATACCTTGATCACTGTAGTGAAAGGGAAATGCGTGCGTGCGGGATAAGCATGTAAAGCAGGACACTGTGACAGAAGCTTGTCTCAAGTGCTCTTCTTCTTCATGTGCTCCTGAAGACTGAAGATTTGTTCTGCAAATTCTCTTCAGTAAACTCATTAGCAACATGGCAGATTAGCTACAAGAGACGATGACAGAGGGGAGGTGCTATTTAACCCCCAGACACACACTGACAGAGACAGACACACACACACACACACACACACACGCAAACCTGCACATATTTGCTTAACTTGCTCTTGTGATTCCATTTAGTATGTTAATGAAAATAGCTTAAAAGACAGCGATGTGTTGCATGTGTTTGATTTCCATTAACGCAGTGACACAGTTGCATTCATAACTTCATCACCCTGAGAGCTTCTCCTGTAACAAAAACAGTCTATGAATATGCAGATGAAGCATGGGTTTAATTGGTGAGGCTGCTGCCTCCGGGGCCCTCCTGCTTTAAATCAGTTTACAGCTTCCTCAGCGGGGGGTACAGGCAGCTCCTCGAGGAGACGAGAACAATTGATGAACTGCACCCTTTTTTTTTTTTTCTCACTCCCCCCCCTCCACCACAGACTAGGGGGAAGCCCTGTTCCCCTAAGGGACTCCTCCTCCTCCATTAGCTAATTTCTGATCAGCTGCTCCCTCCATCATTAATTCATACGTCTTCCAGCACAGATGCTGACGGTTGCCTTTAATCATATGATTTCTGCCCTCGCTCGCACATAAACCTGCCCTTCCCCGCCCTCACCTCCTGCTGGTCGTGGGCCTCAGCAGGCAGACGTCACTGTGCAAACAAGGAAACAAAGAAAATGTTTGAGGGACGCACAGAAGCACAGTTGTATTACATCGCTGTTATTTATTCTTGATTTCGTTTTTATACTGGTCAGTAATCACATGCAACGTGATGAGACAGTTGCCTGATGGTTACAGAAGATAGCGTGTTGCTAACTGCTACTAATGAGCTCTTGAGAATGACACTCAACCCTTGGTTGGCCCAGACGAGCTGCTCAGAAGAACAGTAGAAAATATAAAATGTGCAGATAACGCGTATGGACTGAGGGATCTTTGCCCAGATTCCCCTCTCAGCTGCCGTCAGCCCATTTCTTTAATCTCACCGGCTACTTGGCCGTTTCCTCATTCCACTCACTCGGCATGCAGGAGATTTGGTTACAATCCCTGAATTTGGCTCGTCTCCCTTTTGACGGACAAAGCGATAAACTCCTGCATTGTAACTGTTGTTTGTTCTTCTGGCTACATGCATTCATGTGGCTTTGGTGTTCCTTGGAAATACTGATTATATCAAATCATAATTTTTCCTACAAAAAGAGTTATTTCTCACACACACACATACAGGGAACATGCACGTGTCAATATGCCGTTTGACCTTTTAAATGCAGGCTATCCGTCCAGCCAGTGTTCTGGACTGCACATCTGCCCAAGTGAGGTCACAAAGGGTCCCAGCCTCATGCCTCTTTATTGTTATGATAATGCCGTTACGTCTTGGTATTTGAAGTGTAAATGACGTGCTGGACGATGGTCCAGATGTGTTTTTGAATATCTGCTTCTAAATGAGAGGCATTGAGAAATGTGAGTTTACTCCGACAAACTTAGACAAACGCAAGTAATCTTGAATGAACACAAGAAGGCACACTTGAGAGAGACAAGTGAAAGCAGCTACAGCTCGAGTTTCTTTGAGACGAATATGTTCCGGTGTTACGTTTATCTTGGCACGACAAATGAGATGCTGGTCTGAATCCAGCCGGATGTTCTCGTCTCCTCAGCCAGGCACCAGTGCTGGCCAGCAGTCAGCTGAACCCGCTGCCCTGCTGGTTCCGCTGGGCAGGTGTTCACTCGCTCGCCCCTCGAAACCATGCTGTGATCCGAGAAATTGGCTTGTCATAACTAACCGTTCAACCGTGTCCAAGTCAGCATGAGTTAATTAGCTTTTCTTTAGTTCTGGCCGATCCGATCACCCGATACCCGCCTGTGCTCACGCTACGCCAGACTGCATCGAAAGAGCCGTGGCACCTTTTACTGTGTGTGCCCTTAAATATTTAACGCTCGTTCATTAGCAAATCTCTGAGCTGGATGTCATGAGACAGGCTGCAGAAACTCAAGCCTCCGACTCCAACCGGTGGTTTCTGTGTCAGAGAGCATGATGGGACGTCAGTGTGCGGCCTGTGTTGGTGGGTTGGATTACTATCGTCAGCTGGGTTCTGCCTTCGCAGTGCTACGCGGGCTCAGTGACGTGCAGCATTAGGACTTTTTAAATGAGCTTGGGCTGGAAATGTCACAGCAGCAGTTCAGCTTTGCTTTTTTAATGGAGCTGTTAAAACATCTGGTTACCAGAGGCATGGGGGTTAACTCGGTAATTAAATCCAGCGAAGGATGCGTTTCATTATGAGATTAACGCTGCACTTTTCAAAGATTCTTCTGCAACAAGAACATTTCCGATTCACTCGTTTAGACAGACAGGTTAGTTGTGCGGCAGCAGGTGATTCAAGTTGAGGGGACTGAACAGAAGCTGATACCCATGTCCCTTTTGGGTCCCAGCTGGCTTTTGTTTGGGATATTTCCGCCTGGTTAACCTCTGAGCTCTCAGTCCGAGGTGGTTGCCTTTGTCCTGACTTTAGTGACGGAGCTCCTGAGGATGGAGGGCACAAGGGGGAGGAGTTCTGGTGAGACCATCTGTTGCTGAGACAATTCATCTCTACTTTATACCCTTCAGCTTCGGACTCTTTTGGCACACACACACACGCTCTCACAAACAAAGACGCAAACAAATGGACAAACACGTCTGGTGTTGTCTGTCTTGAGCGCTGAGGTCACTGGAGAACCACACCACTTCTTAGTCATCCAGACAAATCCCTGCGTATGTTGGAGGAAGACCTAAATACCCAAATGTTTTGGGAATAGACAGTTTTACAGTGAATGACAATCCCCCACAGCTGATGGTGTTTTGCTGACTCCTGAGATAACGTGACGTTTCTGATCACTCTTACTGAGACGAAGCATTGAATGCTTCCTCATTCTGCGATGGCTTGTGGCAGCCGTGCACATTTTGGAGTTGAAATGTTATCAATGTGAGCTATAATTATTATTATTTTATATATATATATATATATATATATATATATATATATATATATATATATATATATATATATATATATATATATATATATATATATATAACATTTTAAAGTCTTTCAATCACTAAGCCAGAAGACTGTATTTTGTATGTGGTACAATGTGAACAAATGTTAAAATCAATAAAAACGTAAATGTGAGGTTGAATCTGATACAACACGAGCATAGCTTTTTGTACTAGCACATCTTTTTGTTTGTTAGGCGACTACTGATGTGGCTTTTTTAGCACAATTTAGATTATAGTGCCTGGTGGGCAGTTCTCCAGAGAGCAAGTCACTCTGCACAGACGCTGGTGCAGCAAGCCAAGCCAGAATTGGCATCTTAATGGGCCAGCTCGTTGCTGACTTTTGTTTCACCATATATTGTTGACTCATTTAATTAACCAGATATTATGTGAGTTATTGGGTCTCTTAATTCCTGAACTGTGTGAAGAGTTTTATCTGAATTTAGCCATAAAATTGTATCCGGGGCGTCTCTATATTCATGTGAATGGAAAACCTATGAGACTCTGACTCAGCAACAAAACCATTCGAATCTTGGAAAAATTGTCTTGTAATATTTGCGTCACTGAAAATGAAGCAAAACCACCATGTGGTGTAGAAAAACCACCGCATTATGAGCCGTCACACTGCTTTCCACGTCCTGGCCTGTCTGCTGCTTTAGACTGTGTAACAGCTCATATAATCTACCTTTCGTTATAACCCACTCCCTGCATGTTTATTTACTTTGTCAGCTCCACTGTTGCACTCTTGAGTACAAACAACCTCTACGAGACGGCTGGTACCAGCTATATTCTGCTGATTTCAAGTCCCTGTGATTTGCAGTTACATAACAGAAGTGATCTTCTTAAAATCTATAGAGTAAATCTCCTCACTGGACCTCAGCGAACTCACGTGAAGCAGCTTTTCCCTGAATAGGCCGTGCATACCAGGCTTGTACCAGTGTGGAAGTCACCAATCGTCTCATATTAAGTAGAAGCCGAGTTATTTTTGTGGCCACGTGTTGGAGAATACCTCTGTTTGTGCCCTGATGTTTCTGTTTGTCTGCCTCTTTCTCCAGACAATGGGAGGCGGGACATTATCAGGTGCCTGCACCCTTCCTCTTTCCCCTCTCGCCCCCCCCCCCCCCCCCCCTCCCCCCCAGCCTCCTCCTAATTTACACGACCCCCTTTATCCCACTCACCACCCTCCCTCGTGGTTCGAGAGAGCTACATTTAGCTGCGCTCCATTAGCCGACTGAAAGGGAAAAAAAAAAAATACTTGATGATGGAAGTAGGTTTGCAGACTGCCTGGTTGGACTGAGTGACCCTTTGTCCAAAAAGGAAACCTAAATCACAGAATAAAGCAGAGAATCGAGACCAATCATCACTGTGAGCGGTGGAGCAAGTGAAATGAATGGACTCTGAGTAATTCTTTACTGAACCAATTTCCTCTTTTTCTCTGTGATTCTGCAATGTTACGAGCAGATTGCATTTCACTGCTAAAACAAAAGCATCTCGATCCTTGCTCTGACCCTGGTGGCAAACACATTTGTGTTGCACGTATGAGAGTATGTGTGCACACACGTGGCAGCCTGTTAATAGTTAATGAGGATTGATGTCTGGATGTAGTGACCTTGTATCAGGTTTCCTAGAGGAATCCATGCATATTGATCTCTTCTGTTTTATGCTCTGTTGGACACACAATTCCCTTTTTTGCTGCGTGTGTTCCCCGACCACTTCAATGCCGGTGATGATTAATGGTGTTTAGTTTGTCAGACAAGAGAGGGTGAGTCCGAATTTCTTCAAAGAGCACATCCTATAAATGTCACACTGAAAACCAACATATTCAATTTGTGTGACGTTATTTAGAGTTGAGACCATAAACTAAGAAAATAAAGCTTCTTAAAGGAAAAGTTAGACATTTTTTAAAGCACGCTTTTTTGCAGAAAGATAAGTTAGAGGATCACTTACGTAAACCACAAATTGTCCGTTTTTGACTGTTTAAACAAACCAGATATGACTTGTTCATTGGTAAGCTTTAGAGATGCTCGTGAATTGTGTTACCTTCAAAGTAGCTAGGCTAGGCTAGCTGTTTCCTCCTGTTTCCAGTGTTTATCCTAAGCTAAGCTAATGATATTCTGACTCTAGCTTCATATTTAACAGACAACACTCATTTAACTCTCGCCAAGCAAGAGAAGAAGCACATTTCCAGAAATATTCCTTTAAAGGTAATACGTTCATCATCAGATAGTTTACAGTCATTTATGTTGTTTAACCAAAGGCCACATGTATTGTTTTTCACCGTGACAAGTGTGGATTTCGTCATCCTAAAAGATTTACGATTTCCACCGCACAGGCGTTCACTCTCCTCCACTACGGTCATTAAAATGCAGCCGGTTCTATAAATGTATCTTCCAACACTGTGAGGAAATGACAGTCCGTCTGAGCAACCAGTCTCAGATTCCTGTTATTGCTCCTGGTTACTGAGCTGCTAACAAACATGTCTGGGAAGGCCGGTGACTTCACACAAACACAGGGGAACAGGCCGCCCAGACCAGCTAGTGCTGGTGATAATCTCCACCTGGATCTTGGACTTCATCCGGGACGGTGGCAAGAAGCGTGTTGTGGTTTGCCTGATTGAAGTACAGAAAAACATGAAAGAATGGGGGGCAAGGACACACTTGTTTTGATTGTTTTGCTGATTTGGGTACATATGCTTCTATTTTATGGAGTAAAGTAGCCCTCACAACCAAAGACTGAAAGCCTTTTTGACAGTTTTATACGGAGTGTGTGACTCTGAGTGGTAGTTTTAGTCTCCGACACACCCTCAGCATGCAGGCCTGGCACACATCTTTCCTCTACTAAAAGGCAATGACACTCTAATAAGAGGATACGTGTGCCAGTTTAGTGTGGTGAGGGAGTTGCTGTGTGGCAGAGTGGTGAGTAATGCTGGGAAAAAGAGAAAATGGTGGAAAGACAGAGAAGGAAGAAAACTAGAAGATGTCTAGTCTCTTCTGACTGAACTTTGCCTTTTCTTGTTCCTAAAATGTTCAAATTGTAAAAGTTCTTCCTCAAACCGATGACTTCAATATGATAACTGGATGTGTTTTTCTGGCTATTGTGTTGCAGGGGGCCCGTGTCTGGCTGAGACACAAAGAACAGCTCCTCCCCTCCACCGTCAGCTCTTGTGATGACTCGTCCTTGGTCCTCACCACCGACTATGGGAAGGTAAGAAGACTTGATGTAATGTACATGTGAAGCCTCCCCTCGTATTTCATTTATAATTTACAAGGTTGTAGTGTAACGTAGGAGAGGAGTGGCCCAGTGTGCATGTGAGAAGGTTAATTGTTTGCACACGTGTTTCATCTCAAAGGCTCAGCGGTGGAATCAACACCTTTTTGTAATAAAACAAGAATGACAGGAATGGGCTCCTCATGTCAAGTCATTGGCCCGAGCTTATCTGTTTGGCAGTGCAGGGTGGTGTCTTTGTGTCTGGAGGAAATCCTGAGAGAGAGAGAGAGGTCAGGGCTGCAGGAAGGAACAGGGTAGGGTATTGACGGACTCTTTCTGCAGGATCTCAACTTACAACATCATATCCACACCCAGACGGCCGTCGTCCTAACCACAAGCAGAAGTCCTGCTTTATTCATTCACTGGAGTCCTCGAATGCTCATATGTAGACTGGCGGCATATGAAAGAGAGGTCGCCAAGCATTGGCATGTTGGTTCTCTCAGTTGGTCTGCATGGCTGGAGCGGAGGCTTAGGCTGACGGCGGTGGGTTGAAGGTAGAGAGTGAACATATGAAGTCATCCTTAGCATATGTGTTTTGATGTTTCTATAATCAGCACTGGGGATTCTTGTGGTGTGAGAAGTCAACCATGTGTTCTCAAAGGGACGGGGATAACTCCGACCAATGGAAACACCATCTATCAAAGCTAGAGAGGATCCTCAGCACCAGGTTAGAGGTTGAGAAATGAATCCGTCTTAATAAGACCGGAGAATACCACTGGGTGCTGCTTTCACCACCCTCGGTAGGATTAGAAAAAATAATATTTGGTCGACGTGACGTCACATTTTATGGGACTGGATGTAGCTGAGCTGAAGCTGGACTGTCTCATATGACCCTCACGTGTAAAGCTGGGGATGTGTTGGTTCATCAGGCCAGGCATATGGTCTGAGACTCTGCAGCAGGAATGACAGGAATGTGAGACTGAAAAACAGCCCGTCTCCACCTTCAGGATCACCGGCCGACCTCATATGATCCCCTGTTTCTGAATGACGTATCTGCTGAGGTTTATTTGCATTTCCTGATGAAGTTGTAATCTCTGTTGAAAGGGATAGTTTGGATGTTTTAAAGTGGGGTTGTACGAGGTAATAATTATCCATAGTCAGCGCATTACCTCCTGTAGATGACAGTCTGCCCGCCCCCAGTTTGGAGACATAGACAGGAGTACCAGCTCGGGATCAAAGCAATGAACTGCTGTGGACGGGGGAAGCAGCCGAACGTGTTTTAGCCACCTAAAAGAAAGGCTCATTTGGTGACTAAAATACGCACTTTGTCTTTGTCCCGGTGTCTTTACTCCTGTGTGCAGTGTCAGAGGTGGTTTGGTAAATGTATCCTGGCAGCATTTTACCTCGTGGGGGTGGGATATATACCGTTATCCATTGCTTCAATGCTCACACTAAGGTGCAGCTCCCTGCCTGAGTGCTCATCTTGCAGACTCAATAGTGTGTCTTTACCCACACTGCATCGGCTTTTACAGGCTGACCTGGCTGCTGTCACATTAGCCATCATATCAGCATTCATCACTGTCTCATCCCCGGTACACCACAGACCTGAGTGGACCAGTATTATACAGCAGACACACTCAAGCTGAGATACATGTCTTGTGGCTTTTATTGTCAAAAAAGACTTTATTTGTAATAAATGCAAAGCAGAAACCATTTGTTGATTCATCTATTATTAAAGTACTGATAATTGAATCATCAATTAAGAACATTTTCAATCAAAAATTCTATGAATTTCCTCCACTTACAGTTTCTAAATTTTGTCTTATTTGATATTAAACTGAAAATCTTTGGGTTTCTGACTGTTTGTCGGACAAAACAACCAATTTGATGATGACAGAATTGGCTGGGAATGGCGATGGCCTTTTTTGTATTTTTTTCAAAAATTTTAGTCGGTTACTTGAGAGAGTAATGAACAGATGAATCGAGAAGGAAATGAAGTGTTATTTGCAGCCCTTAATAAATGCATTCATTCAGTCATTTTGCCAACACCACAGATAAAAGAGCTCCTCTCCTCGGTTTTGGTTCTCATGTTCTTGTCATCTTGTGCACAAAATAATATTTGCACAACAAACGTTACTCTCTGTGTCGATGCCTTGCGTTACAACATGTGTCTCTTACTAAGTGTGCTACGTTGTCCACGGCCTGCAGCCAAACAGTCTCTGAGCTTTAAAATAGGTCTTTTATGGTCCCTCAGTTTTTTTTCTGGATTATTGGTCAATGGAGCCATTATGTAAGTCTTAATGCGAGTGATGTGTATTCACAAGAAATAGCATGCACTCTCAAACATTATTGTGAGCATGCTTTTAGGTTTGGGGCTAGCTCTATGCCATGTCGTCTGATTTGTGAGCAGGATGTTATGTAAAACTCTCTGTTATTTGTTTCTACAAGTTCCCCCATTAATAAGCCTAACTCCCCCCCCATCCAGCCATCTCTCGGGGGTCTGGGTGGGATCTCCCATCAGCAGATGGATTCATAAGACAGAGAGAGAGTCAAAGTAAAAAATAAAAAAGAAGATAAATAAGACCGTGTTTGTGTTCACAAGCCTGTGATTCTGTGTCTGCCCATGTGTCGTTTGAATATATCTGCCAGTAAAAGGCCACAGAGCGACAGAGCCTGACGCCGCCCACATGTGAATATTCAGCAGAGCTGGTCGAACAAAGCAGCAGCAGCAGGGTGTGGTTTCAGGGAGGAGGGAACAAAAGGGAAGAGCGTTGCATCAGCAGCAAAGTTTAAAATGAATATTGTTGCTGTCGTTTCATCATTGTCATCTGGAAAACTGCTCCAACTGAAATCAACATTTCACAATCTACAAATACGAGTGATGAGTGTTCAATACTGAGAAGCTGGAGCCAGAGAACGGCTCATGTTGTTGCATGAAAAATGACTTTGGTGATAAATCATCGGAATAATTGCTGATTATCTTTTATTTGCTATTTATTTTTTTAACTTTAATACTAACAGTGCTGGAAATATTTAATTTCATAATTTGTTATATTTATCATAATTATCTGTCTATTGATTTCTGTTGTAAAGTACAAAATGACAAATTTCAAGATGCATGTATTAAATGAACCCTGAGTCTACATGCTGTGTTGAGGCTGTGGCTTTTTGTTGTCTTACAGAAGGAGAAATGAATAAAATTACAGGCAGAAACAACTGTCTGTCTCTCCCAGCTGAGACGCTTAAAAACCGTCATCACAAAATCCAAGACTCAAAGAAAGTTGTGAATTATACAGCAGCAAAAGCTTCAGTGAGTGGTGTTGTTAATTTGTCTGCTTTGCGTCCAGCCTTGTGGCCGGCGGCGTAGTGTACGAGTGTACAACACCAGGCTCCATTTGGAGAAGATTGATTTTTACAGTGAACATTTTCACTTATCAATCGCGAGTCACATGTTGTTATAAGTGGCATGAAATGATCTCCACTCAGATCATTCACACTGATGAGGCTGCAAACACTGAGATAATTGTCTGACGTGCACTGACTGAACTCATGGGCAGAAATGAAACAACCACTTTAATGAGAGCCAATGTGTGCTCAAAATAAACTTAGTGTGTTTTGAACATGAATTCAGAGCAATTCCATAGATCCAAAGTGTGTTTTATGTTTTTTTGGGAAGTTGTAATTCAATAACAGTAGACACAGTGTTACATCACTGTTGGGCTAGTCAGGCTTTTGTTCCACAGTCCTTGTATGGAAAATGTTCCAGTGTGTCTACTTGTAATGGACACTAACAGAACATTATTGTTCCTCCTAAGGATTGAAATGGAAAGAGTATTAGTCTGCGTCTCGACCTTATCTGCTCTCATATTACATCTTAGTTTCCTTTTAGCCGTATCTGCTGTTGTTGGCTATAAGTGTTGTAAATCATTTGGAAACAAATGTATGGAGACAAAAATGGATATGGATGAGAAATGCTTTGGGACAAAGCTCGGTGACTTATCTCACAGGAATAAAACCAACCAACGAAACCAAAAACGGAGGAATGTGAAACCTCTTTTGAAGCTGGAAACTCCAGCTCAGTTCTTTTTCTCTGTGCATCTCTGATGTTCCTGGCATGAACATGTCGCTCGAGGCACGCTCTGTGAAATCTGAACGGTAAATTATCCAGAGCAGATAAAAAAACAACAAAGGTCACATCAGATGATGTAGAGACAGAGACAGAAACAAGACATACTGCAGAGTATCTGCACACACACACATACACACACACGACGATATGACGAGACAATTCCTCTCTATTGTTGTATATTTTTCTGCAGCCGTATTTGTTTCCCTCTTGAGAAACCTGAGGTCCCCACTGTAATCGAGAGTGTACCATCTCCTCGCTGCTTGTTGTCTTGTCATGTCCTTTTACCACATTCGCCTCAATGTAACTTTGAACCAGTGCTTTTGGGAATGTGAAGGATGATAACACGGGCAGAAGATTGTATTCAGTCTCTCCGTCGGTGTCAACAGAAAGTGAACTCACACCTGGTAGTATTTTCAAACAAATGAAAGGGTGAAGAATTGAATTCATGTTCCCTATATGTTATGAAAGAAAGAAAATATGATAAACAATCATCAAATGTACTGCAACAACATGTCCAACAAAGCTGCAAAACAGCTGCAAGTGCTTTTTGTTTCTCTTTAAAGGCGACACTGTGTACTTTTTAGAATGAAGAAATAACACCTTCTTCCTCTTGCAAATGAAAAGTTGAATTCGTAATCAATAAAACCAACAATTTGTCGTTTCAGGACTCTCAAGGGTTTTGCTGCAACAGCCTCTCTTGTTCTATGACCACCAGCTCATGGTGGCTAATGTTCGAACACTTTAGATAGACGTTGCTGTGCTATGACTCTACTCTTGTGCTACTTTTATGTTTACCATTATGCAGCAAGTGCCACTTACAACAAAGTTTTAAACGCAAAAGGTGTAATTTTCTGCTGCTAGGGGTCTCTCGATCAAAAAAAATAACAAAAGACGAAGTTTGTTGACATCGTGTTGTAGCGTGGGATCATGGGAGTTGTCTATATCGCAGTCAGTTTCTCCTGGTTAGGATCCCTTCATCGTTCAGGAGGTTTTTACCGGGAGCCGGGTGATTAACCCCGGTAAAGACACAGGTTAACACAGTTTCACTTTAAAAAGTGGTGTCTCTCTCCAACACAGGACGTCCCAGCGGTGGTGCGAGCCGATGTGTCACTGAACCTTTTGCCCTGCTTGCTTCTCTTATAACTTAAGATCCAGATGTCTGATGACGAACATCCTTCATCTGGTTAAAATACAGTCTGTAGTTTTAAATGACATATTATACCTTCATAGATCAGGCGTCATGAGCAAAATACTTTGCTTTTATTTGATATTCTATCCATTTAAAATGATGTAGTTGAGATCAAAGATATAAAAGTGTTTTTTTTGCAGTTGTGCTTTTTGATGCGTTTGTCAAATAATGTGCAGATTTTTTTTGAAACTCTGAAACTGATTAAATATGGATTCGTAAGATGACACTTTAGTCAGTAATCCTCCAGAGCCCAGGTGTTGATACTGACTTCAATCACATTAAGTGAGCGATGTTATTGAATGTAAAACGGTAATACTGGTTAAGGACGTCAAACAAGCCAAAGGCCAGTTTGATTTATCAGTCAGTTCGGCCCTGCCTGGTGAACCGGGGCTAATTTGTCAGAGAGAAGAGGGTCGGGTTGAAGCTGAATGTTTACGGACATCTGGCTGTAAATCTGCAACCTTCTGCTCGGCGGATGACATCACTGCACGTGCTGCTTGTCCCCCCCGAGGTCCTCTTCGCCCTTTCACAAACATTAACACCGCAAAAACATGCAGCAACCCACTGATGACTGCATTGTTGTTGTGCTATGGCCCCAGCGTACGCCCATTCTCTAATGGCCATCATCTCACATACGTGGAAGGCCCTTTCCACGCTTTGATACAGATTCACAAAAGATGGAATCCACACATACGTATCAACGCAATTAATCACGACTACAGTTTTTAAAATACAAACCTCAGCAGCTTTTCCCAGCAGCTGACTCAGCAGTTTTGTGAAAACCAGTGTCTGCTCCCAACTGGGACACAAAGAGCCAGAATTAATGCACTGGGACACCACAACCCCGCCAGCTCCTTGTCCATCAGTGTTGATCCAAACGGTGCTTCCCATCAAGTGACCAGCACAGTTGTCTGTTCTCTTCTCTCGTGTGTCTTCCATTGGATTTCTGACAGCCAGTAAGTCTGTGAGGCTCTCTGTGGAGCTATGTTGCTTTATGAGGCGTATTCCTTCCTTTGTCTTTCTCACTAGCTCCCATTTGATCCATTTCAAGTCACAATTTAAAACATTTTTTATTTAATGTCCAGTCGAGGACATCTCCAATCGTCACATTTACTCTGCTGTTGCATCTTATCTGCCTTTTTGCTGGAATGCGACATGTTGAGGGATTGTTGTACAGAGACTAAAGAGGGAATCGATCAAATCAAGGAGAGAGGTCCAGGCATGAGTTCGACGGACGGACGGACGGACGGGGGGCTCTCTAGCTGTCAGGTATGCTTGGCAGCACGCACAGACAGGCACACATCAGGGACTCAATCTGTCATTTTGACCCCAGTTATTTCTGTATCATGGGTGGAATCTGCTGTCAATTGTGCATGCAGCGCCACGGCCACAGTAGAAGAGTAGGAAAGAGATTCATATCTGTGTAAACGTGTCGACCTGCCCTTCTTCTGCATACGTGCTGTTCAGACCCTGAGGCTGTGGTGACTGTCAGTAGGACTTGTCAGCTGTGATGGGAGTTACTGAAAGTGAGCATGAATTTGTCCTCTTTTTAGTATTTAAGATATATATATATATATATATATATATATATATATATATATATATATATATATATATATGGTGCAGTGGTGTTTTATTGAAATTATATGTTGATCTGTCGATGTCAACAATTTAGATAATTGCACGGCTGGCCGGCGCCATATGACACCGCAAAGGTCATATATTTCATGAGCGTGGCTGCTGTGACGGCTGAAGTGTTTCTTGGTGGAAAGCCTAAATCGATACGCCGTAGATTAATTTGTCAAATAAAAACATTGAATCACTGAAAACTGAATATTTGCGTGTTTTGGTTCCTGGGAAATTGTTTTGGTCTTTTCACTATTTTCAGACATTTTATAGACTAGACGAAGAATTGGCTCAACAACGGATGATGGCTAATAAAATGTTAGTTGCAGCTCAAATGTATTCAACTGACGTCCTTCCATTCCAGTCTGTGAATTGTTTTAGTACTAAATGCTGCATGTTCATGCTATGCAGACTGCCGGTCTAGCTCATTGAAGCACAGACATGCAGGGTTGTGAAACCTTTTGGACGTTTGTGTTGTTCCAGGTGATCTACCTGCAGACGGCGGAGCTGAACAGGGAGACGGTGTACCCGATGCACCCCAGCAGCATCCATGGAGTTGAGGACATGTCCACACTGGCAGAGCTGCATGAAGCTGCCATCATGCACAACCTCTTCCTGCGCTACCAGAAAGACAACATCTATGTAAGGCCCCACACTGTCCTAATCTATGAGCGCATTTACCGTGTACCACCATGATGTACCTGGAAGCTGTGGGTCTATTGTCCTGGTCAGGGGTGTGTTTTTCATGTTCCTGGGAACCTGGATGTTCAGCGCAGCTAGACAGAGATTTCAAAGTGTAGCAAATCTCAAACCATCAAAAACGTCAACCAGAAATATCTGTTTTTGGTGCGGCTTTCTTTTGAATTTCAAATGCAACGCAACAACAACATGGTAAAACAAGTTTACACACGGTTGTTGGGGGCTTGTCAGAGGGCGAGGCAGACCAAAGATAACAACACTAAATATATCAACATTTTACAAAATGCAGAAAATGTATGGAATGCACTGAAGAGTATTTAGATTTCAGATGTGTTTGTTTGACCCTGTCTCACTCCCAGGATTACTTTCACAGCAGGGTACTGAAGTCCTCTTGAAACACTACCCAGGCTTTATTAAAATAATCATTGCACACAGTCTCATGGTAACTATTCTTTTTTTGGTTTTGGAAAATCCTATCTCCTAATCTGATCTGGGAGGGTTTGTGCTGGTCCGTCTGCACGGCGTCGCAGAACGCTATCATTGTGGAAAGATGACCCACAAACACACTTTTCTTGAGCACTCCCCAAAGCGATTACCCGGGCGAAGCAATGGATTCTAAAATACTACCGGCCTCAGTGCAAACTAGGCCAGATGCAGTATTTTCAGATTATTACACAGGAAACTAGGTGAATCTACAGAACTGGTAGTGTTAAGTAATTATACTGTGAATCTCATGTAGAAGTGCAATGTTTGTACATGATGTAAAAGTTGCAAATTCTAGTGTAAAATACCAAACATTTTTCCTTTCATACCATGTGTGTATTCTGTCATCTTTCCTCCTGCCGTCTTCGTCTTCCTCCCTCGAACATCTGTCTGCTTTATCATTTCCCTCAGACCAACATCGGTTCGATCCTGGCTGCAGTAAATCCCTATAAGCAGATAGCGGGCCTGTATGGCGGCACTGCAGTCGATCTGTACAGCAAACACCAGATGGGGGAGCTGCCTCCTCATATCTTTGCCGTGGCCAACGAGTGTTACCGCTGTCTGTGGAAGAGACACGACAGCCAGTGTGTTCTCATCAGGTGAGGATCCACACGTAATACAATTATTACAAAAGTATTCAAAACGAATCCATGAACATATGGCATTTTGTAACTCCTCGTGGACATTTTAAAGATCCTTCTTTGTCTTTGTATCGTCAGTGGGGAGAGCGGCGCCGGGAAGACGGAGAGCACCAAGCTGCTGCTGAAGTTTCTCTCGGTGATGAGTCAAAACTCAGCGGCCACTCCTCTGTCAGAGAGGACCACCAGGGTGGAGCAGGCTCTCGTCCAGAGCAGGTACTGTTTGATTTCAAGAGTCATGTTATTTTCTTGTTTTACTTGCATAACATGTTGATATGTTTGTTTGATGAATCTTGTTACTCTTTGATGTCGTCCACATTGAAATGTATTTGTTTGATTTGCCATCACATTCCCATCAAAACCCCTGAATTTAGTCATTTGCATTTCCTCTCTGCAGTCCCATCATGGAAGCCTTCGGGAATGCTAAGACCGTATACAACAATAACTCCAGTCGCTTTGGGAAGTTTATCCAGCTTCACTTTTCCCAAAACGGAAACATTCAGGGAGGCTGCATCATTGACTGTATCCTTCAACGGTTCACTTAGATATGCTCTAAGAAATCACATGTCCATAGTGTCTGTTTCAGACGACGTATTGCACGTTTTCATTGTTCTCCTTGACTTTTAATCATCAGATTTGCTGGAAAAGGTAAATTTGTGTTGAAACATTCGGTAGCAGCGACTAAGTGTAATTTTTCAGTCATCATCAAAACCCGTTCTCTCATGACATACTTTTAATATTTTCTTCGAACCATGTTCTCTCTCCAAGAACCGCGTTGTTCGACAGAATCCTGGAGAAAGGAACTTCCACATTTTCTACGCTCTGTTAGCAGGAGCAGACAAAGACCACAGAGGTTTGTGCAAAAGAAGACACACTTTTGACAGTTTTTGACCAACATAGGCACAGGTTTTCCTGGGTACTAACATTTAAACATCCACTCGACCCATTATTACGGAGTTATAAAAATGAGCTCTTAAGCTCTTAATAACCGCTCTTAAGGAAATGCTTTATTTTAATTCAACAACATTATTCCATCTGAAGTTTTATAAAAAAATCCACATTTTGAACAAACAGAAACAAAAGGAGAACCTTTTCACAGGAAAATGTTGAGGTTAGCAACAAAATACTTTGAGCAGCTTAAGAACATCATGCAGTGAATAGAACTTGTGTTTTGAAACATATTTCTCGAGCTGTGATAGAAACCTCTGCGTCTATATGACTACATGCTTTTTCACACGTGAACGGTTACATTTTATTTATTTTAGTGCGAGTGTCCTCGTGTCTGTGTGTTGCAGACATGTACCTCCTGTCAGAGGGCCCGGAGTCGCATTACTACCTCAGCCAGTCAGGCTGCGTTCAGGACGGCAGTCTGGATGACAAGCAGCTCTTTGACAGTGTGATGGTAAGGACAAGATGAGAGGGAAATGTGGTTCGTGTAAATAGTTAGTTTGAACCCCAGAGGGCGCCATACGCCTTCATCATGAGTGCGATAACACCGAATAAGACAGACTCTTTGGCTCCGGAGGAATATTATGTATTATGTTCATATAAGTGTTTTAACAAAAGATTTGCTGTCTCGTATTGAATGGGATGAGTGTGTTTCTGGTGAAATGTTGTCTAACTTTGTCTGTGTTGCGTTGCAGGAGGCCCTGAGCGTGATGGAGTTCACTGAGGAGGAGATCAGAGACGTGTTCAAGTTGCTGTCGGCTGTTCTCCAGATGGGAAACATTGAATTCATGACTGCTGGTGGCGCTCAGATCACTTCCAAAGGGGGTAAGGGAAGAAATTAAGAAGATGATATATAACAGATTACTACACAGAGTATGTTAAATTAATCCTGTTTTACATATCTTCCATCTGTACCGCACTGTTACAACTTTGAAGGAGACAGATGAGTTAAAATAAGAAATTCTGGGAATGTTTTACCTCTGCAATTTCTGAATTATTTCTTAGTCATTTCCTAGGAAGTTGTCATTTGGAACTAATAATATACTATTAGACACTCATTAAAAGATTTGTCAACAGGTATGGAAGTTTCAAGTACTAAATGTATATTTACTTGGGATTAATCCAAGAAGGAAATTCCTGTTCTCCCTATAATTAATACTCAACAACTAGTTATTTGTAGGACTAAGTAGGAAATCATTATGAAATGATTTGGAAATGACAGATAATCTGAAGTTACTCATTCCCTTTGAAAACCAAAGTATTTTTAATCATGTGAGCACAGTGCTTTGGTAACCAGACAGATTTTGTTCAACCTAATGTGCTAAACATAACGGCAATGTGTGTTTGAGGGAACTGAATACATAACTGGAAAAGCTGGATGCAAAATGTATCTGATGTTTATGAAACTCTGCTGTACTCCTCATGCCCCTGAGTTTGATTGACATTGCACCAGCAGACAGCTCTGAACAGGCTGTAACATGAGCTCAAGGCTCCTTTGTTTGCTGTGTCTGGCCTCTTTTCCAAAGAACCAGTCAACTACACTGACAGCAGAGAACTACAACCCAGCCAGCAGAGCAGAGTTACCGATAGACTGTATAGGATCACAGGCTATATGTCACCTCTGTTGTTTGACATGAATAGGAGACACCTGAACGCGATATATACACTACACCTGAGACATTTGTTTGTATGTGTGTGTCTTTCAGTTGTCAGTAATGTCAGCGAGCTGCTTGGCTTGGACTCCTTCCAGCTTTCAGAGGTGTTGACCCAACGCTCCATGATCCTCAGAGGAGAGGAGATTTGCTCCCCGCTCACTGTGGAGCAGGTAACCACACATCCGAACTTCTCATTTCAGGAATCAAACGGCATAACACAGCTCCGTTATATCCCAGAATTTAGGGATTGTTTAGACATCTTTTTTTCTTGAAGAAAAGACACTCAGACATACAGTCGATGCCTGTTTGTTGCCCCCTGTCCTCCCCCCCTCTCCCTCCCCTTGTCCTGGTGACACACACACACACACAGCCTTTCTCTGTCGCTCTCCCCCCACATGCCTCTCCAGATCCCTTGCGTGACTCCCAGCCATTTCCTGCTTTTTGTCTGCCAGATTCCTGGCACAATAAACCCATCGTGATAGCGATCTGAGTCAAAAGCACAATAGAGCCAAAGACTGAGGGTGAAGCGAGAGTCTTCTCCTCTGGAGGCAGCGCAGCCGAACACCAAGACGTCGGTGAAATAACTCTCTCGCTCGGCTCCACATGTCCACGTCGTGCTCTGTAATTAATGTGAATATTTCACAAGTCTGTATCTGCGTGTGTTGTCCTATTCACCATACGCCACAAGAACATTCTGACGCATGACACAATCCTTTTTGGCTGAGCTCAAGCCTTCAGCCACCTCATATGCATAAATATCCGCGAATATGCAGCATGGACTTTTTACTTTTCATCACCAGACAAAGACCTTGTGCTGTCACCCTGCTGCTGCTTGTTCTGCCGAGCCTTTTGAAGCAGCTTGTGTCTTAATAGAGTTCATTATTCCAGTCCTGGACTCGGTAAGAATGGCTTCTTCTCACAGCGGCCGGGGGTCACCCACCCCCGCGACTGCCTGCACTAGCCCCTCTCCCCCCCGCCATCCTGGACAAACAGCCATTCTTCTCACCGCTGTGACGGAGATCCTGGAGCCACCAGCGCTCTGTTCACACCCGCTAGTTGCAAGAGGTGACGGGGCATGATGAATGACTGAAAAAAAGCCCAGGAGCATTGTTGCCCCAAATACAGTACGGTACACACCACGGCAGTCTTGTTTTGTTTTCAATTCATGCACAATGCCCGTGGAGGAAGTGTAGCTGGCAAGCTCAAGCCTTTTTTTATGTTCACACACGGATGCTGTCTGGCTGAAAGGCCGACTTCACGGCAGCTGGAGAAAATCAGAGCTGTGTCTCAAGGTTTTTTGTTGTCATATTTTTGTAATTTGTTTGTCTTGTGTGGAGAGCTAAATTAGGGGAGTTTGTCACAAATTACAACAGCTACCTCATGAATCAATCAAGTAGAGTCGATTAGATGGATTATGATGTCATCATTGTTATTCAAAGTCCACTTACTCTCTTTTCTGGAGCCTGTGAGAAGAAAGTTATACGTGTCATCTCCTGGTGCAGGGTTTAAAAAGAACGTGAGACAATCATCTACAGAAGCATGTTTGTACATTTGTCTTTGTTGTCACTGGATTTGTGAAATAGAACAACAAACACAGCCTGCGGTCCGTCACTCTTCAGATATGTCGGTGATGAACGACGTTGTCTACTGTGACAGCAGACCTCGCCTTACCTGCTGCTTGCAGACAGACTCCGACAAAATACACTTCTTGTTTTGTAGACACCCGACCGAGGCCTCGCGCACCGCATCACGTTCAATCACGTGTTTATCTGCCATCTGACAGAACTGACGAAACGTACACGGTGATGAACTGCATGTTGTGTTTAAGACTGCAAAGTGTCCTCTGTTTATTCCTGCATTGTTATCCATGGTAACCTTTCGTCTCTCTCCGTGTCATGATTTGCAGGCGGTGGACTCGCGGGACTCGGTTGCCATGGCACTTTATTCTCAGTGTTTCTCTTGGATCATAATGAGGATCAACCAGAAGATCAAAGGCAAAGACAACTTCAAGTCCATCGGCATCCTGGACATCTTCGGCTTTGAGAACTTTGAGGTGAAATTTCACTTGTCTAATTTAAGCTTTTAAAGAGGACAAAGTCACTTTGTCAGTGCTTAAACACTTACAAGCCCGAGGGGGGCTTAAAGAGACCGGTGCTAAAACTAAGCGTTTCAGACAGAGGATGAATACAGGTTTATTCAGACAGACAGTCTGAGAAAAATTATGTGTTTTTTGAACATTAAAGCATGTAAACATGTTCTATTAGAAACCCCAAATACAAGTATGAACCTGAAAATGAGCATTATATACCCCCCCCCCCCCCATTTCTGTGTTCTTCCTGCTGCTTTGAAGTGAGCCGGCTTGTTGAAAGAATGTGACGTCACGCTCATTTACAAACATGGCACGAGAATATTTTGATAAAATATGAAGCCGAACAGACATTGACTGCTTTGATAGTGTGCCACTTTTTTCTACTTTGATAACAGGATTTGGCAATGTTTTGAGTCAAAATCTGATAACAGTTGGTGTGTTGTTTTTCACTGTCAATCAAACCTGATCAAACCTCACCACAGAGGCCTGATGTTTTGGAGGGTTAAACCACTAAATAAATACCTGAAGATGTTTTGTGAAAATGTATTGCTGTTTCAGTTTAAAGGGGATTTAAAAACCATCATTTAAAACTTAAAATATTTGAAAGAAGGGAGATCACTTTACCGGCAGGATTTTGTGAATTGTGGTCCAATATGCAACTCACACAAGTGGGGTGTGGAAACTCAAAACTTCCGGTGCATAAACACTGAGAATGGATGTTTTTCTGAAGAGACACTTAAGTCCAGTAGAAAAACTTCTGTAGGAAAAACATATTTGATGTTCATAAATTTTGGATTTTTCAATCAGGGAGACAGAGAAGATGTGATTTTATGAATTTTGATCACAGTAATTGAATATTTCAGTGGTAAAGACTAATCTTGAAGTGACAGAACTGCCTTTTAAATCGTGCTCTTCCATCCTGCAGGTGAACCGGTTTGAACAGTTTAACATCAACTACGCCAACGAGAAACTCCAGGAGTATTTCAACAAGCACATCTTCTCGCTGGAACAGCTGGAGTACAACCGGTAAAGATGTTTACCCATATCTAAACAATTAGAGACATCCATGTCTTCAGATGGGGCTCGTTTGCTGGTGAATACAGTGAAAAACAAAACAAGACTCACGTGCTGGAGACTGTCCCACAGACAGATACAGCTGCGGATGGGGGTCGGGGGTTGGGCCTCCTCACGGCGATACAGGCAGACTGCCAGAGGTTTGGGATCGGCTCAGCTTCTTGCCCAGACAGTTGTTTTCTTGTATAATGAGCCAGCAGCTTGGACATGGCTCATTTCATCACATGCTCATGCTGGACAATACAGCCATTGTGTCTTCAGAGTTGTTTATATTTGTATATATACATGGTAAGTGTGTGTGTGTGTGTGTCTGTGTCTTTGTCCTCTCAGGGAGGCGATCCAGTGGGAGGCCATAGACTGGATGGATAACGCAGAGTGTCTGGATCTCATAGAAAAGGTAACCCAGAGGGAGCAAAGTCACCACCGGGGTCGACCGCTAACCGCCAGCCAGAGCGTACCGACCGAGACGCCACACTGTGCTGACATTGCCCTCCATCTCCCACTCTGTCTTTATACAGTCTCACTTTGCATATTGTGTGCACAGTAATGTACACCAGTCAGTGGCTGGAGGTACAGTTGAAGTGAAGGATTAAGATGTTTTGTATTATTTTACCACCATAGTTATAATGATGGTGAAAAATGAGCTTCGACAGAGGTGGGCTTGTGTCTGAAAGGTTTCTGGGTCAAAATCACAAACGTTGGGGAAAAGTTCAGGGGAAGCAAAAGGACACAAACATTTTATCCCTACTTATACTCTCAATCGGGCTTGATGGCCTTTATAAGAGGATTTCTGCTGTGTTAGTATGACTGTGTAGCTGCCAAACACCGTGCCTGCTCCCTGAACCTTCTTTTTGTAAATAAAAAAGAAAATGGAATGAATTATTATGCTGTTTCCTGTATGCATTGTTCTGATAAAAGCTGCCAGCTGTGCCCCACTAGGATTATAACTAGTTTCATCATGACTGCGTTGTGTTTAACCCTCCCTGCTCTTCTTGTCTGTCTCCCCTTTAGAAGCTGGGCATGTTGGCTCTTATTAATGAAGAGAGTCGCTTCCCCAAAGGCACAGACTACACCCTTTTGGAGAAACTACACAGCCGACACGCAGTGAGTCCACACGCACACGTGAAAACATCTTTCACACATGCCGGGGAGACCCTCACAAAGACATGAAAATGACCCGTGTCCCTCCTCCGAAGCTGAAGCAATGCCTCCACCCCCCCACCAGCTCAGACAACCCCAAAGAGTTAAACCTCTCTTTGGGCCGATGAATCGCCTGTTGACTTCGGTGAAGGGTTGAATGTCTTGTGCGGCACTTGGACACGCCCCCGAGCACTCTCGCATGCAAACACAACAATGGTGAAACGTGATCAGCCATTCTCAGGGACTGATGAGCATTGTGTGCAGGAGAAAAGAGTGTCCTCAGAAAACCCAGCAGGGTTTTCTCTGGCTCACGGAAAAAAACAGAAGAGGTCTAAAGTGAGACCTAGTTGGAAGGACTAGCTTTGTCACTTCATGCAGGCAACTTGATTCGTGCTGAAGTCATTCGTCAATTACTTAGGCAGTTCATGTCATTCAAACAAAGTTTCAGTTTAGACAAATAAAGATAGGCTCTAAAAACGAGGGTGATTTGATGGCAATCTCCATTAGTTGTCGCCCTCAATGTGTTACTAACCTCACAGCTGAACTCCCCCTAGCTATGTACTCTGCTTAATTTGATGATCACTGATTAAGCACATGAACAGCATTTCTAAAAGTCAGTGCTCTCTTTGTCCTTTTTTCCTCAGACAAACCCATACTATGTGAAGCCCAGAGTGACCGTCCACCAGTTTGGCATCAAGCACTACGCTGGAGAGGTAATTAGCAACACGTGCACACACAGATACAGGGCAAAAACCAGGTTCCTACTGCTTCCTGAACAAGTGTGTTGGGGAAGTGAGGTAGCGGTTGGACGGGCAGCAGGGCATTCTTTGTCCCTGAGTCAGGAGAAACTGCTTCACTGTCGTCCTCTCCTTCCTTTGCTTACACGATAAGCAGAGATTACTCCTCAAGGGAAGTGTAGAGAAAGTCAAAGAGATCAGGGAAGAGAGACCGAGTAAATAGGGCAGGGGTGTGTGTGTGTGTGTGTGTGTGTGTGTGTGTGTGTGTGTGTGTGTGGTGGATGGCCGGCCTCATGAAGCCCTCCTCAGACAAAGTCTCCTCAGTGTGAGTGTGGCAGCTCAGTCACAAGCCTGGCATGGATGTCTATGGTAATGCCTTGGTTCAGAGAGAACAGGCAGGCCAACCAGTTGCTCTCGCTCTCGCTCTCGCTCTCGCTCTCGCTCTCGCTCTCGCTCTCTCTCCAGTTTGTCTCTCTGGGGATTTCAGTCGCCTCTCTGAAAGCTCCTTCTGTTATCTGAAACTGTGCTGTGAGTTCAGCGGGGAAATAGTAGCGTCCTCCCCTTGATTTGATTGTCAGCGTGGTGCCGAGGGGGGGGGGGGTTCTCATTGCGGACGTGACTTTAACAACAATAAAAAAAACTCGCCACACCTCGTGAACTCAGGAGTTGAAAAGCAAGAATGCAAAGAAGCCACTCAGCAAATACAGCATTTCAGATGGCCTGTATTTTCTTTTTGTGGATTCAGTGTTTGCATGGTTTATGCACCTGTAAGATTTTAAAGGTTAAATCCTCATTTCCTGGTGTCATTGTTGCATCATGAGACCATAGTTAACTGAACCTGAAAGTGACAAACACAGCCAGCCTATTGTACGAGTCTACTCCAATGTGAGAGGAGAGGAGTGTAATTAGTGTGGCTGTAATTTATAAATACATGTGTTGTCAAGTTCGCATCGCATGGCTTCCCATGAGCCTCGAGGCTTGAGAATGGCGGGTGGGGGTTGTTATCGGATTGTAGTTTACCCACACACAGCTGTGACTACAAGCTCATGTACACATATGCACACAAATGTTTCTGTGATTAGATTACCGTATGTGTTTTTTATTATTATTTCCATGCATTTTCTTGCATAAAATACTTTTATTTTCCTTCAAACGTGCAACCAGCAACAAACACAAACTCAGAGTGCATTACATGTGGGTCAGATGAAGATGAAGGCTGAACAGAACTCAACAGGTGACTTCATTAACCTAGAGGCTCTCCGCTGGCCCACCCCCCTGTGTCAAAACATGCATTTACAGCCGCCACTCATGTCACACTTTGTGAATGTTGTCATCCGAAAACATGAATCACATAGTCTGGACAATGAGCCTCCAGCAGATAAATATAGTGCATATTAATACAGACAAAAGAGCTTCATTTTCTTTCTACTCTGTGCTTGATTGACATTAAACCCTGTAAGCATTTGAAATTATGACATCTTTGAATGCAAATAGTTCGAATTAAAGTTTGAGTCATCATAAACTTGGATTATATTTGGATAACGCTGCAAATCACTCTGACGCAAATTGCAAATTCATTACTTCTGCTCATTTTATACTATTTTATTGCATTTAATGTTTTATATAGCTCTCTTTTTCAACTTTATTTCTCGTACTGCTGCAACATCAATACAGTCTTGTCTTATTTGATCTCATTTTAAATGTAAACACACTCTGCGCTTACTCACTTTTTTGTTTACATGTCTGTTGTAGGTGCTTTACGATGTGAGTGGGATCCTGGAGAAGAACAGAGACACCTTCAGAGACGACATCTTGTTTATTCTCAAAGACAGCAGGTGAGCATATCGCACTCTTGTCCTCTAGCATGCCGAGCACACGCCCGTGTGATTCAGTTCACATGCAAGTTTTTACAGTCACGCCTCTTGTTCTGCGCCCTGTGTGTCTGCAGGCTTGACTTCATCTACGACCTCTTTGAGCGCGTCGGTAGCAGAAATGGAGACGAGACCCTGAAGATGGGCACGGCCCGACGCAAGCCCACCGTCAGCTCTCAGTTCAGGGTGAGACCGGAGCTTCCGTGACCTAACTGTCACTCCCAGTTCAGCCCATGATTGTGTCATCACGCAGACAACGAGTTAATTGTCTCCCATGTGCTGCTGCATATGAGGATCACTTAACCTGTTCACTCTCGGTTGTCGATCTTGGCATGATGAGTGTGAGCGCGAGGGCACAGATGAAGAAAGGAGGATAGATATCATGAAGAGACAGAGGGGGAATGATGGGTGATGGGATGTATAAAAGATGTGGTTGTGGCGGTGGAGGGGGAGCAGTGGAGGGCTTATCTCAGCATGTCCTAACTGCAGTGGGGAGAGAAGGAGCAGGGGAGGATTTGGCAGGCTGCCTGGGCTACAGTTCCTAAAGCCAAGGGATTAGGGTTGATGGCTGGGCAGAGAGGGGCCAACCAGGGGCCAATCATGCTCAGTTCTGCCAGGCCAGGCCTCGCTGGAGACAGACTGTCTGAGGCAGCGAGGAGACCGAGGCTGACACAGCCTGCGAGGTTCAAAGGTCCTCGCTGTGTGTGTGTGCATGTGTGTGTTATGGTTTATAAGGGCTGCATTGTAGTAAAGAGACAGAAACTATCAAATTACATTTAATCTGTACCTTTTTATACATTTTGTCAACAATACTTATACACGTTTATTTTAACATTTCTAATTTTAGGACTTTTTATATTGTTTTATTGGTACTTTTACTCAAGCAATGTCTGAAAACGTGTTCTACAACAGGCCCTGTGACAGTGGTGGAGTACATTTACTCAACTGTACTTAAGTGGAATTTTGTGGTGCATTTATAGTGTCTGCTACTTTGCACTTTTACTCTCCTACATTTCAGAGAGAAATGTTGTACTTTTGGTCCTACTTTGTAGATTAACATTCTGCATCATGCAACCACTGCAAAGATCTTCACGCTACCAAGCAATTTGTGTAATTGTATCCTAAAAGTCTTAGTTTCTTAAGAAAGGTGAAGAAAGCATTGCAGTGAGACAATGTCAACTGTTTAGAAGTGACCTAGTTTTATGAATGTTCTAAAATAAGGTGACATTTTTCCAGATTCTAAAGCAGCAATCCCTCATTCTGTCTTCTTTCAAGATTCTCACGCAAAGCACCGAGCGAATAATAAACTCAGGCTTGTCTAGATTTCAACTTTTCTTTGTTCTTTTTATTGTTGTCCACAAGATGAGAAGCACATGCATAGACATAAAGTAATATATTTGAATTGAATGACTTAATTACATAGAACCTCTGCCATCTTGATCTTAATCCTCTTGTTGCTGATGTGTTTCAGGATTCTCTCCATTCCCTGATGGCAACACTAAGTTCCTCCAACCCCTTTTTTGTACGCTGCATCAAACCAAACATGGACAAGGTAGGTCATGCAAATTTCATTACACAAAAAAAAAAAAGGAAAATGTGAGAAACCCTGCCAGGTCTTGTCAAGGTCAGCGCCTGCAAAGTTAAAGCTTGTTGATGCTATTGATAGCTCCCATTGCCCAGAGCTAATCTTTAGTCGGATAAATGTTCCACTTGAAAAGTAACTTTTTATTTTTGCTGCAAATTCTTACGAATAAACTGATACCGCTCTCATGCTTTGGGGCAGAGACTCCCATTGTACTTCCTCTAATAAAAGGGCTGCGTACCAGCACATTCCGACCACTTTATCCCTTTTACCGGAGGTCAGAGGTCACTGTTGGCCACTCCAGCTGCAGCAAGCTTGGCTGATGCTCTGCTGATCTGGCTGCATCGGTGGAATGCCAAGATAAGACCACAGTGCTGTGGCTGTCGTGAAACCAGGGGGGAAGTTTATTTAATAGGCCTCTATTCTTCGACCACTCTTAACCAGATAACTGCAAACCCTGTCACTGTTATCCAATTTTCTGATATTGGATGGTTGGTGCATTGGTGAATTATCGTTCCCTATGTTTTCTCTGTGTAAGAGACTGAGCTGGCTGCTCGTAATCCAGTAGCATTTTGTTAGTTATTAATGTACACAGCATGTCTGATTGTCCTCTTCATGTCAGCTCCTTCCTTCCCACTCCTCCTAGGCGTCGTTCCACACTTCTCGCTGAAACTGCACAGTCTTCTCCTCTCTCTCTCTCTCGCTCTCGCTCTCGCTCTCGCTCTCGCTCTCGCTCTCGCTCTCGCTCTCTCTCGCTCTCGCTCTCTCTCTTTCACACCCATCCCCTGCTCGCTCTGCCTTGCATTCGCTCCTCACCTGGCCTCAGTCGGTCAAGATGGAAAAAGCCGTGCCTCTGGTAATCCTGCAGAGATGACAGGATTGCGTGCATGCAAACAGACACCACGTACAATGTACTTGTATGATTTACATGCACCCACCCTCCTTGGAAAAATATGTCACTGAGGGAAGGGTCAGCTTGTTTTCGCTCAAACAAGTCAACATGCCATACCTCTTTCAGCTGCCTAAATCCTCTGCTAAAGAGCAGAGTTCAGAGCTCAGAGTGGTGCACATTTATGTCTGTGTGTGGTTGATTATGAACATGAACACATACAAGCGTGCCTCTGTAGCCAAGTGTCTGTTTCCATGCATAGTAGCATTAGCCCGTAATTAGATTGACACCTTTGGGGAATGCTGTGCTCCTATGTGGGGCTTATCCAGCACTGCGTGCCCTCTGGGGGACAATGGCCTTCGTGCGGCCCCTTTGAGCGGTCAGGCGGCCTGTGCAGGGGTGTAAGTCGGCAGATATCACAGATGCTTTCAGATAAGCAGACCCGAGGATCATCTGTAACACGGAGCTGTGAACAATGCAGCTGATTATTCCAGAAAGAAAGGCCAAGCCCGGTTGGCAGGTCTTGTTCAACATTGTTTGTGTTTGATGCGGTGTGTTTTCTTTGCAGGAACCTGATTGTTAATGTAAAATGATAGCATTCCCCATTGCCCTTAAGTGTTTTGCTGTCCCGCAGACACTCACCAAAACATCAATTGTGCTGAACTTTCAATGCATAGCTGAGAATGACTTGTAAGCATAGAACTGTTTGTGTTGTTCTCATTTGAGAGGAATGAATAGGCATTTTGGTTGTTTGTAGTTTTCATGTTGTTTCGGTGTTTGTCATCTACAGAAGGCCAACCAGTTTGATCCTGATGTCGTCCTGAACCAGCTGACATACTCTGGGATGCTTGAAACCGTGAAGATCCGCAGGGCTGGATTCCCCGTCCGTAGAACCTTTCAGGACTTCTACAGCAGGTCAGCAAAACACTGAACACACTGAGGCTGACGAGTCATCCAAAAGTCATTGAATTATGTTTGACAACTGGAAAAAAACAGCAAAAGCCAAATAAAAAAATCAATCTCTCAGGTGCTGAAATTCCCAATATTTGTCTTCTGCTGTTAATCTAAACTTGAGTGTGTGTGTGTGTGTGTCTGTGTGTTTCCACAGGTACAAGATGATCCTGAATAACAAAATCCACTTCGACGATGAGAAGCAGAGCTGCTCGGAGCTTCTCACACTTCATGACAAAGCCAAAACAGATTGGCAACTGGGGAAGACAAAGGTGGAGCTCACACACACACACACACAAATATGCCCCAACTTGTTTTTGTCATTCAGGAGGACATTGCGTTGACTTACTGTCATGCCCTGGATACTCACAGCAGTAACCATAACCACTATCCAAAACCAGCCCCAACCCTTAACCCTCAACCGTATCCCAACATTATCCAAAAACAAAGTCTTAACCCTACAATTGTACGTGTTGCATTGGAAGGGACCAGCTTTCTGTCTCTAAAATGGGAGACGATTCCCCATAATGCAACACATGTGAACAGATATTTGTCCTCACAATGTAATTAATACAAAAGCCAATCCACACATATGTTTCCCTGTAAGATGGACCAGCCAAGCTCTAGAAAACGTGTTCAACAGTTTTTCAGCATATTGGTTCAATCTGGTGATTTTCCCTCAAGAAGTCATGCTGCTGCCATTCCCAAGCTGTTAATGTGTGCCACAGTTTGGACAGCCCAAACTGTGACTCATGTCCCAAACATGTTTCTGGCCCGTTGTGGTCAATCTTCTGCTCTCCTGTTGACAACTACAGAGTTAAACGGCTACTCCTTAAAAAACCCCGACACCAACAACTGTTACTGTAACTGTAAAGCAGCGCGGGGCTTACGGTAATCCTGAGGCAGCCTTATTGTTTTGGCCTCCTGTTGATTTCATAAACTAAACTCCCAGCGAGTGATTTGGAGGCAGTGATGAAGCGTTGCAGAGGTTAGAGGAAAGTCACGCATTCGTCTTTTAGAAAAGTTATTGTAGCGTTCTGATCTCCATCTGTTGCAACACAGTTTATCGTCTCTCGTTTTCTCTCTTGGCCTCTTTATGTCAAACAATCATCAACTCCCCTCGGCAAAGGCCTCTCCTTTTCTCTGCACTCCCATTGAATGATTAACTGTTAATGACCAGTTCGATTCTGGACGGCGAAACCTCTTTTCTTCATGTTGAACTCAGCATCGATGGCCTCTACGCCGCAGAAAAGGGGTATAAATAACACCGTTTTATAGGCTTTATTGAAATCAGCTAAATCCACGTTTGTCCCACTGTTACTTCCTGCTCTAAGTTGTGGTTCCTCTGCAGCCGTTAAATCACTGAGTCATTCAAATTTGTCTGAGCGTTTTGCTGTAATACCCCATTTGGATGAATAGTGTCTGCTGCACACATGCTGAAATACACGTCGAGACCAGAAATGTTTAATGTGTTCGATGTGTTGGTTCTTATTGAGTATATAACCAGAGCATAACCACTAATGTGCACATGCCTGTCTATATTCCGTTTTTCACACATTCACATAGCATAAAACTCCAGAGTCACTGTGTGTCACAGACTTCAGAGAGAGAAATAAGGGTTTCCTCTGTGTGGATAAAACTTCATGATGCAGAATTTTGACCTTTTGCTGCCTCTGCTGCTGACTGTTTCACTTTACACTCCGTAAACTCAAAAAATAGAAGGAGGGCAAGACTATTTTTTTCAATTAAGACTGAGTCTGTGTCATTCTGTCCACATGGTTGTGTTTTTGATGGCAGCGTAATATTGTTGGGCTCAGGGAACTACGGTAGTGTGGGTTGTGGGAAACGGCTCAGAGACAGATGGGGGCTACATTTTCTTTGGAGAAACAATCTGCGTGTAATTATGTACGTTCTGATTGTGTGCAGAGAAAGTGTGTTGCCCAGAATTAGGAGCGTGGGTGATGTTGCACAACCTGTGTGTGTGTGTGTGTGTGTGTGTGTGTATGCGAGACATTTGTTTTACAGACTAGGGAAGGATGTGGACGAAGAGGACGCTTCCTCCTCTCACAGACTTTGCAGAGGCAGGCAGGGCTGCAGCTGTGGGATCCTTTGATTAGTGGAACATCTGGGGCGCAAACACACACACAGTCACTCAAACCCCCCAGTTGATCCTCCAGACTAGCAACAGTTATCACATTGTCACATAAACCCAGATAACACAGCTGGTTGGTTCCCCCAGCCTGCTAACGTGGTCAGACGTTATAAATCTGATGATTTATAATGTTGGGTTACCACTCTTTGTTAATGTATATGTTTCAGTGTTTTAGTCTAGGATGAGCTGTTGGCTGTCATTTGTCCCACAGTACCAACTTTTTAAAAAAGTCTCCAGGAGTGAGGAAGGGGTTAACTGCACTTTTTCTCCTTCCGTCACAAGAGCAAGGAGGGGTGTGGCTTTCTATCTGGACACCAGCCACCATCCCTCCCCCTCACCCCTCCATCCCTCCTCTCCCTAACTCTCTCTGTCAGTCGTGCTACAGACGCAGCAGCAGCAGCAGTAGAGAAATGTTCAGGAAGGACGCCTGAACACAATGAGGCTCTGCAGCAGCGGCACTAGCAGCAACACTGCATCCCCCGTGCCAGTTTTCCCCTCTGCTCCGCTTTGCAGCCAGGGAGAGCAGCAGCTAGCCTGCTAGCCTTTAACTGCACCACAGCTTCCTCTGCAGTGGGCACAGGGTGCTGCCAACAGACAACATCTCTGTTGGCCCTCTTTTTGCAGCTCTTACCAAGAAGAGGAACAAACCCATCCGGTTTCCTTCCCTCCCTGACCTCCCTCCCTCCCTCTCTCTCTGTGTCTCTCTGTCTCTGTCACGCCCTGTCGGCCGTGGCGCTGCTCGTCCCGCAGGTGTTCCTGAAGGAGGCCCTGGAGCAAAGGCTGGAGAAGGAGAGGGAAGAGGTGCGGCGCAGGGCTGGCATGGTGATCCGCGCCCACATCCTCAGCTATGTGGCAAGGTGAGTGGTGGAGGAGGGGGTGGGGGGGGGGGGGCTGAGTGGCAGCGACAGTTGTCATTGTTTAGTTTTGTAATAGAGGTATACAGGCTGTGTGCGCGTGGGTTTTGGAGGAGGGGGTGCATGCCTTTGCACACTCGTGTCAGTGTGCGTGTTATGTGGGTTGTACAGGATCAGTGCCGAAGTTGCTTCCCAGATTCTCAAGTGCAGTAAAGATGTTGAGTTATTTCAACTCATACAACTTGTTGACTTGCTGGTTGGCCGGTCATTACAAACTCATGCATTACGTTGTTCATATCTACAGAACATTCAAAATGTTTCCTATGATACCAGATATGTCATGCATAATGTTGGAAAGAATTGACTACACATGTCTTGTACTCCAGAAAGTCTTATAGCAGGAGTGTCGAATCATAAAGTCTGTTTGCAAAATAATAATAAATAATTCTGCACTTTGTATCACATGATCTCAGTTAATCAATAACATGGGAACAAAACAAGTACAAGTTTTCCCGGTTTTTAATTATTTATTCCTACACAGTTGGAGGAATGTGTATAAAATCATGCACATAACATCTAGAATATTTCCATATGATGTAATGGTGCAGCCATAAAAGAAAACGTAGAGTCTTGGGCTCAAATATTTCACTTGTGTGAAGATATGATAGTGCAGACGGATTCCGTGCGGTCGATGTTGTTTTACTCACTGAATAAATCCCAGTCTTTACCGCCTGAGCGGCAAGTTTTCCCCCTCTGCACTCTCCCTGTCAGATAGGAGGGCATCCATCTCTGCTGCGGTTCAAAAATGTGCACATGCAGACACCCTCAGGGATGTTAATTGCACCTGCGTGCTACAACATATGTCACATACAGACCTCCGAAGGCTCCGCTGGGAGAGTATAATGGGACTGATGACAGTGTTCAGGTTGTGAGTTCCCTTCACTTCAGAGGCACTCATGCTAAAGACAGAGGCAAGGGAAGTTCCCTAAAGACCCAAGCAAAGCCTTTGTATTGTTATATGTAACATTATCTCTGTCCTGAGACCACGGAGTGATTACTGTGGAGACCAGGCTACGGGTCAGAGAGTCAGAGCAGTGTGTGTGGTCCTTTTGTAAGTTACTTGTATTTGTGTGTGTGTGTGTGTGTGTGTGTATTCAATGCATGTGCAGTGTGTGGGTGATGGGGCTGAGTCACAGGGCTGAACACAGCAGCCCACATGGCCACAATGGAACAGCACAAGCCCATCAGACTCTCAACATTGCACAGTTCACAATGTACAGACGTTCTTACCAGTGTGTTTGTTTAAACAGAGTGAGCTCCTTTGCTGCTGTGCAACGTCACAAATAAGTTGCTGGTGACACACAACATTGGATTAAATATGCGTCCGTGCTTGACTTGAAAGGTGTGCGTTTGATTTTCTCCCCAGGAAACGATATAAGAGAGTTCGGTCCAGCGTCGTCACGATCCAGAAGAACTACCGCGCTCACTTTTGGAGACGCGTCTTCCTGCGGCTGCGCTTCGCCTCCATCGTCCTGCAGAAGCATCACAGAGGCCAGCTGGCCCGATCCCTCCATCGCCAACTCAAGGAGGAGAAACAGAAGCGAGAGGAGGAGAGGAGGCGAGTAGAGGAGGAGAGGAGGAGGATGGAGGAGGAGAGGAGACAGAGGGAGGAGGAGGAGAAGAAGAGACAGAGGGAGGAGGAGGAGAGACAGAGGCTCGTGGACAAGGAGATGAAGAGGCGGGAGGAAGAGGAGGAGTCGATGAGGAAAGAGACGCTGAGACTGATGAAGGAGAAAGAGGAAGGGCAGAAAATGGCAGCTAAAGCAGACGAGAAAAGGTAGTTATTCGCTCTTTGTGACATGTTGATGATGCATTTATTAAGATCAGATGATCATTCCTTTATATGCATATTTGTCAAATGCCAAATGATATTTATTTCATTTTTTAGGAACTCCCTGGTAAATGGTGTTTGTCAGAAGGTAATTCCTTTTCAAAAACTTTCATTCAAATCATAAAAACACATTATGAGGTGTGTATGTGGTGGCGTAACGTAATTCAATGAGCTCTTTCTTTGTCCACTCACAGAAGGAGCTGTCCCAGACTCTGTCCCACAGTCACACCTCCGAGGAGGAGAGCCGTCAGATGGAGGAGATCCTGCGGCTGGAGAGGGAGATCGAGCGTCTGCAGAAGCAGCAGGAAGACGGCGTGTCCCTTCTCGGGGACGTCTCCCACGAGGAGCTGCGGCAGATGAGAGACGCTGAGATCTACAGACTGGAGAAGGAAGCTTCCCGCGTGGCTACTGAGTTTCTGGAGCTCCTGGACTTTGGTGGTTTAGAGCCATCCCTCTCGAGCGAGGAGAACCTCCACGACCCGACTGAATCTACAGCCCCTCTGGCCGAGGAGGAGGTGGACGAGGTGGACGAGGGTTTCCACGCCGAGGACGAGTGTGTTCCTTTACCCGACTTCCCGCCCCCGGCTGCAGTTCCTCTGGACAAGGAAGTATTCCGAAGTATTCCCCCTCCTCCGCCTGCCTTTGCAGAAGGACTAGTTGCCACCCCCGCCTTTGCCTCCTCTCCTGCACCGGCAAAGCTCTCCCCACTCACCCCCAACGGACTGAGTCACGGCCCGGCTCTCACAGACTCCCGAGCTTCCAGACCTCCTTCTCCTCCTCCTGTCGTCACTAACGGAGAAAGGGCACCGTGCCACAGATCCAGCAGAGGGTCAGACTTTGAGCCTGCGAGCGAGGAGCCGTCCCACTCAAACCTGCCAGACGCAGAGTCAGACTACGACCAGGAGGAGTTTGAGGAGGCTCATGGGAGCTCAGGCGCGAGCACCAACGACGGCCATATCACAGATGAGGAGGTGTTGCGAAAATCCTCCTGTACCCAAAACAGCCTGGACTCCTTCAGAGGCAGCTCGGACTCGGTGAGAACTAACAGGCTGAGAATCATTTCTGTCAAACGCTACAGATCCAATCCTGATGGGTAATCATTCAGAGTATCTGTGTTTACCGTAAAAAGGGACAGGAAGTGCTGTTGAACCAAAAACAAATGCGTTTTGCCCTCAAATTGAACCCAAACATGGAATTGCTGCATTTTCCATTTCCCCATGTCAGATCAAACTGTGAAAGCCATTGTTCACATGTACACTGACACACACCTAGCTTCCTTCTGGGTACATTAACTCCCTCGTGCAAGCCTGAGTCTCCTCCTAACATATCAAAAGGCTCCGCTCGTGTTAGAATCACAGTGAAACAACTGTTGCAGTTATTAGTTTTGGCTCTGCCGATGAGCGTGTCAATCTATTCCCGCATACTGCAAGTCAAGCAGAGAGCTCGGAGCTAACAATGTCTGATCAGCAAAATGTCAAAGGGAAAGGAGGGAGCGCGGGTGTGTTTGTTTACGACAACACAAGGTCAAGACAGATTTTGGGCACAGATTTACGTCGTGAAACTAAAAACTTCTTGTGATTTTCAGAAAAACAAAAAAACAACCGGCTCTTTCTTGAAATCCCCTCACTAATGTGCAGGTTATATGAACTGCAATTTATATAAATTGCTTGTGAAGGACATGGTATCCTCATGGAGGACCGCTAACGTCCTAAATGTTGGCGTTTTGTGTTTCAGTTCATTGACAGCGATGAGGACAACGACGGCTACGTGGACACGGACGAGGAAGTCTCCAACGGGAGAGTGAATATGCTGAACGGCAGTGGGCCGCCATACTTCCACGGCTACCTCTACATGAAGAGTGAGTAGCTTCACCAAACCACCGGCCAGCAGGCAGGCGGACGACTTCTGCACAGCTGAACGCAGCTCGTCTCGTCGTTTCTTGCTTGTTTGCTGTCTTTATTTATGTTCTGCTGCTGACATTGTCTGCATATACTGTATTTATTTTGTTAAATGTAGTTTGTTGTTGTTTTGCACGATTGTGTGTTTCGTTGCCAGAGGATGCATGCATGTGTGTGTGAATATCTGTGTGTATGGGTGTTGCTGGGAGGTGTTAAAGCGGTTTTACGGTGTTTAATGTGTCTGTTATTACTACTCCCATCATACTGAGATTCCACATGATACATTAGTTTCTGTCTCCCTCTGCTCTCCGCACCTTTTCCCTCTTTCAGGTGGTCTGATGATCCCGTGGCGTCGCCGCTGGTGTGTCCTGAAGGACGAGACCTTCATGTGGTTTCGGGCCAAGCAGGACTCCCTCAAATCCGGTTGGCTTTACAAGAAAGGAGGAGGAATGTCCACTTTGTCTCGGCGCAACTGGAAGATGCGCTGGTTTGTTTTGCGGGAGTCGAAGCTCATGTACTTTGAGAGCGACAGCGAAGAGAAGCTGAAAGGAACCATCGATATCCGCACAGCCAAGTAAGACCCTGTTCTCATTGGGGTATTCGAGGGTCTTAATTATTGCTCAAAAGAGACGGTAAAGTCTGCGGTTCACTAAGTTTTGTTCTACTCTGTCTGTAGGGAGATAGTGGACAATCATGAGAAGGAAAACGCCCTGAATGTTGTGACTGAGGAGAGGACGTACCACATCTATGCAGAGTCTCCAGAAGATGCCAGGTACATTATATCCACAGTAGCATAGAACTCATTGACTAGATGTTGCTGTGTTGTCGGTACTGTCTGTAAAAGTGATGTGTGGAAATAAAGTTCCCCCTTGTGGTTGCCAGTGGAAGCTCACGGTGTAATTTTCAATTATATGCTTGCTGACTTTCACTTTCTGAACTCCCTCTGACCCCATCCAGTGGTTGGTTCAATGTGCTGAGTCGGGTCCACAGCGCCAGCTCGGAGCAACTCATGGAGATGCACCACGAACAGGCCAACCCGAAGAATGCAGTGGTGAGTGCTGTTTTACCGCTCCGCTGCCTGGGCCCCAGCCTCGACTCCCAGTTTGTCAGCAGTAAAGATGAAGCGCGTAACTGAATGAGCTTCAGTATGGCGGTTCAGATGTGGGTCACTTCGTCATTTAAGCTGAAGAAGCAGAATACACACAGTGGGGTGTGTCATCCTTATGGACGTTGAAAGATCGCAGTGGAGTTAATGGCATTTGCAGATTCATGAAATCCAACGAGCTAGAAATGTAATTTAACAAAATGATGGAAAGACAAACATGCAAGACAAACGTCATAGAAAGAAGTTGCAGACTGTTTTTCAGACTGAAGTTGGCATTTACTCCCAATAAACCAAACTCCCCTTGGAACCTCTTCACTGTCTCACCCGACTCTCAATTGTACAGTATTATACAGTAGAAGTAATCTCTACTTTACAGCAAGAAGTGTTATTTTGAAGTGTATTAGTGAGATGACAGGAGAGAGAGAAGGGGAATGATGTACAGCAGAAGATTACGTTTCCTGGTCGTCAAGCGGTTTGCGTGTTGCCTTCAACTCACCTTGAAGAAAATCCAGCCAGCTACTAACATTTCAATATTTCCACCCTCCCCTCTTCTCTCTGTCCAGGGCACACTAGATGTGGGCTTGATTGATTCTGTTTGTGCATCAGACAACCCCGACAGGTGAGGAACGGCTAACAAACCTCAAAGATAGATTCAAACTGCAATCGAAGTAGTACGACATGCATCGGTGTAACGACACGCGTGTGCTCTATGCGTTTCCGTTCCTTCAGACCGAACTCGTTTGTGATCATCACGGCCAACCGGGTGATCCACTGCAACTCAAACACACCGGAGGAGATGCACCACTGGATCGGCCTGCTGCAGAAATCCAAGGGAGACCTCAGGGTTGACGGACAGGAGTTCTTAGTCAGAGGTCAGTCAGTTGAGACACACACACACACTCTCTGGTATGTTTATGATTTAGGAGTTCATTCATGTACTTAAGTTCTGGTTAGCTCCATTAATGGCTGATGAGGTTCTGCGCAGAAGAAAAGTAATTCGTTTGAGAGAAGGAAATATTCAAAAGGATGAACAGTCATTTATATTTTTCCCTAATTATCCTCCCTCAGGCTGGCTACATAAAGAGATGAAGTCAGGAGCCAAAAGCACTTCTCTCAAGCTGAAGAAGCGCTGGTTTGTTCTCACCACCAACTCTCTGGACTACTACAAGTCGTCGGAGCGCACCGCCTCCAAACTCGGAACTCTGGTCCTCAACAGTCTCTGCTCTGTGGTGCAGCCAGACGAGAAGGTCTTCAAGGACACTGGTTAGTTGAGGGTCAACGTTACTCTCAGTCGTTTCTGATTTGTTCAAACGTCTTCAGCTCCACCAGGGAGTTGTTTAGCCTCTACTTACCGTCTGTCTTGTTCACCCAGGTTACTGGAATATAATCGTCTATGGCCGTAAACACTCTTACCGTCTTTACACCAAAATGCTGAATGAAGCCATGCGGTGGGCGAATGCCATACAGGGAGCAATAGACAGCAAGGTTCCCATTGAAACGCCGACACAGCAACTCATCAGGGACATCAAGGTATGAAATCATTTGTTTCTCCTTGTAATGCTAATAACTGCTTGTCTGTGTGCAATGTCTGACCATGAGGTTTTTACGTGCCACACTAAAGATGTGCTTATAATAATTTACAAAAAAATTGCATGCGATGTCATTAACACATTGATGTTATTTGAACTCCAATTCTTTTCAGTCATGCAAACCTTTGGCAGGGACACACACTGTAGTAAAGTGAGGTACTTGTACTCACTGAGTGTGTGCTGTGATCTTTAAGTATTTTTACCTTTTTGTTCCTCACAAATAGCTGTTTCCTAGCGTTACTGCAATATTCATATCCATCACTGATATTGCTACTGTGTTATTTTTAACGCTGCTTTACTTTGTTGTCAAGATAAGTCGTGACATCTTTACTTTAGGATCGCTGATCCCGTTTTCTGTCTGTCCAGGAGAGCAGTTTGAACGTGGAGGCTGTGGAGCAGACATACTGGAGGAACCCCATCTTGAGATATACCCAGCATCCTTTGCACTCCCCTCTTCTACCTCTGCCCTATGGAGACGTCAGCGTACTCTGTGAGTGAAGTGGTCTGTTGAAATTGAATTAATACTCGGTATAAAGTAAAGAAAATATGTTCATTTAGTTAAAGAAATGCTTTAACTGGGTGGGCTGGACTTATACCCTCTCTGTCTATCTGTCCCAGTGCAAAAGGAAAAGGGTTACACCAGCCTGCAGGATGAAGCGGTGAAGATTTTCAACTCGCTGCAGGAGATGGAGGCTGTGTCAGACCCTGTCCCGATCATCCAGGGAATCCTACAGACCTGTCAAGACTTGAAGCCATTAAGAGATGAGGTTTACTGTCAGCTGATCAAACAAACCAATCACGTCCCGCACCCAAACAGTCCCGCCAATCGCGCCCACTGGCATCTCCTGACCTGTATGTGCTGCACCTTCCTGCCCAGCCGAGGCATCCTACGCTACCTCAAGTTTCACCTCAAAAGGTGCCGTCTATTTCTGGCCACGTGCCGTGATTCAAAACGAGCCCATGGTCGGAGATTACAACGGGTCGGAACTTCTACTTTACTGTCTTTGTGTGTTTTCAGGATTAAGGAGCTGTTTCCCGGTACAGAGATCGAAATGTTCGCCCACTTCATCGGTGAGTCTCTGAAGAAGACCAAGAACAGGGAGTTTGTTCCCTCTCAAGAGGAAATCATGGCACTGCTTACCAGGCAGGAAATGACCACCACAGTGTACTGCCACGGAGGAGGCTCCTGCAAGATCACCATTAACTCGCACACCACCGCCGGAGAGGTAAGAGAGCCGTCGTCACTGCAACACAAGCAGTTTTTAAAACATCCCTCTGCAAGATATCGCTGTGATTACTTTACACAAACGCTGACACAGATGTTTTGGTTTATAACGAGGCAAGAGGAGGCGCTGTGCTAATACACACTAAGTGTTGTGATTGTTGCTCTGTCCAGGTGGTGGAGAAGCTGATCCGAGGTCTGGCTATGGAGGACAGCAGGAACATGTTTGCACTCTTTGAACACAACAACACTATAGACAGAGCAGTAGAAAGCAGGGTTCTTGTGGCTGATGTTTTGGCTAAATTTGAGAGGTATGTTACCCGTGATTACTCTTCATTACGTATTATATTTGATATTGTTACTATAAAAACATAGGACACCTAACACCCGTTGATAAGAAAGGACCAAAGTCGATATGTAAGTGACACATTTGTGGCTTTTCCCACCAGACTTGCTGGCAGTGAGGAAGCTGAGGATGAAGGCCAGTGGAAACTCTATTTTAAACTCTACTGCTTCCTGGATGTGGAGAGCATGCCGAAAGAGGGAGTGGAGTTTGCGTTTATGTTTGAGCAGGTGTGTTTTACTCATCCTGTCGCACTTCATTGACTATTTTCAATCACAATGGTGCTCATGAAGATAACTCTTGTGCTGTTCCTCCAGGCCCATGAGAGTCTGACCCGGGGCCACTTCCCTTCCCGCGAGGAGACCCTGCAGCACCTGGCCGCTCTGCGCCTGCAGTTTCTGTTTGGCGACAAAGCGAAGGTCACCTGGAGCCTGGATAACGTCTACCCCGTGGGACGTCTGCGCAGCCGCATCCTCCAGTTCACCAAGGTGGGCGGCGCCTCGGGGTCAGGCCAAACTCTGGAGCGCCGAAGGACTAGCTTCCTGGACGGGACCCTGCGACGGGGGTTGAAGACGGGCTCAATGAAGAAGCAGCGCATGGAGGAGGAGCAGATGTTGGAGATGTGGATAAAGGAGGAGATGTCTGCCACCAGGGCCAGCATCGTGGAGAAATGGTCCCGCCTCAGTGGTCTGGACCAGCACCAGGCCATGATCGGGTACATGACCATCATCAAGGAGTGGCCTGCATATGGATCCACGCTGTTTGACGTCGAGGTAAGCTTACGTGTCCCTAGTTGCGACGCCACTGCACACACTGGATGATGTTTATACCTCCCTGTGTTTGTGGCTTTCTAGTGCAAAGAAGGAGGCTTCCCTCATGATCTCTGGTTGAGTGTGAGCGCTGAAAATGTGTCGGTCTACAAGAGAGGAGAGCCCAAGCCTCTGGAGACCTTCCCATATGAGCACATCATTTTCTTTGGCGCTCCACAGCCCTGCACCTACAAGATCACTGTGGATGAGAGAGAGATGCTCTTTGAAACACCACAGGTGCGTCAACTTCTTCCGTAGATGTCAGTCTGTTTGTTTGTAAGAGGAAACGGGATGTCTGCTGACTGTGTGTTTCATCTGGACATTGCCAGGTTGGAGAGATCACAAAGATTATGAAAGCCTACATCAACATGATTGTGAAGAAGCGCTGCAGCGTGAAGTCCGTGTCCAGTTATGGAACCAACTGGATCCGGTGATTCACCGACGGGACTCGACATGAACTCCGCTACGGTAGAAGATGTAGAGATGGCAAGAGGAACAAAGAACCTCCGCAGAGGTTGTGTTTCAGAGCTTTTTGACTGGCTACTTAGCAACGCAGACAAACTCCATCCAGAAAGATTCCTTTCAATAAAGACACACAAAAAAAGGAACTACTGCTTGTGACAGAAGTGGGAACATTAAAGCATCTGCACCATTTTAAGCTTTACAGTCCAAGTGTTGCTGCCCTCCATGCAGCCTCATTAGTTACACTGCTCATATGTCACATCTTACATGAAATGTATTTCAGGCATTTTGCTAAATATCCTTTTACTGTCTCAAATTTCAAAACAGACATTTATTCAACATCTGAATTAAGACTTTTTAATTTCCAAAAGTGTAGATTTTCTTTAAACATGCATCCAAACTAGAATGTGTTACAGTGGCAACTTGACTGAGTTGTCACCTTTTTTCAAGTGTTTTTCCTGCAGATGTTGCGCCCCATTATAATGAATGTTCTCCTTAATGGAGATCCCCTCAGGTTTATGTGTCAGAAACTGCAACTGTCCCAGGGAGATATCCCTCATCTTGCCTTATTTAAGATTTTATTTGAGCTATTCTGGACTAAAAGATTCAGTGTATATGCGGCCTTTCAGGAATGGAATATCAATTTTGGGGTGTTGAGTATAGTGGTCAGTGGTAGGTATGGCTTCCACTGGTGCATTTACTACAAAAGCACGTCTCTATCTTTTAAAAAAGAAAATTCATCATGAATAACCACTGCATCAGTGGAGATGCATCGTCTATAACCACTGCAGTCGAGTATTTTCTCAAAATGCACGATTACTAAAAATCAATCCGACCAAAATATACTTCTCTACTAGAACAAGTACTTTTTGTTGAGCTGTCTTATTGTGTACTGACGTCCAAGGTTGTGTTTGTAGAAACAAGCAGGATAGTGCTTGTTGAGTGCGTCGGTGTCTAAAGACAGTTTTACTGTGTTTTTCTCAGTGATGTCATAGGCCTTGTAAGGGTGGGGTATTTATTTATGGCAGTGTCGATGGATTGGGAGAACAAGCAGAGGTGAACAGAGTGCTGGAAATGTGTTGTCGCAGTTGTCCTAATACTTTAGATTTTTCTATTTGTGCATTCTTGGACACCGAAATGTAGATTCAGACAAGTTGTTCATAACTTACTTATGATTTTTCTCCATTTTGTGCCCTGTTTCTGAGCTTCTGTCAACATAAAATAGCCGAAGTGTGTTGCCCTCGCCATAGGAAAGGATATTTCTCTCTTCCAATGTAAATGAACACAAAGGATGCCTATGCCAGTTGACTTACAGTATAGTTCATGTTATGGTCCAAAACGTATTGAGCTTAGTATTTACCGCACTTCACATCACTGTCTTCCATCGCTCTCCAATCGTACACACGAAGGCCATCTGGTCAGCTGCCGGCGGCCACACCAGAGATTGATCCAGCCATTGACGATGACTGTATTTCTGATTGTTTTGAGGAAGAAAAATCAGAAAATGTTTTATATCAGAATTTAAAGATGCTCTAATAAATTATTGTATTTCAAAATGCTGTTATTACTGTCTCATTGTCATGTCTGACAAGATATGGATATTGAATATCTTGTTTTTTTATTTATTGTGAACTAAAATAATTTGGATTAATTGTGAAGAAAGGAAACACTTCCAGGTAAATACTTTTCTTGAACAGGCACCTTCAACAACGTTTTTTTTATTTTTACAACTTTATAATGTTAATAAATTATTCACTGATGTTTTATGGATCAGTTACAAATTGTAGCAAATTATATTTAAATGGTAATGGATGTACTTTTCCAATCCGCCATCAATTCTGCTGTCAAAAATGTTAAAAGGGGCCATTCATAAAAGGTAAGGTTTCTCTATTTCAGAGTTAGTTCTCTAAAACGACACATGAGATTAAGCCACCAATAAAGGACTTTTACGACCACTTGTCTGGAATCGTGTGACAAAGCAATGTGTCGTGCTGAAAGAGGAGAAACTGCCCGATATTTTTCACAACCTGGCAACCCAAAACGTGTTGTTATTGTTTCTTTGGACAGTTTTTGTTTGTTTGTTTTATAAATACAACATGACGGAACGAACACTCTCTCGCCTACATTGAACATGTAGATGTTAAGATGTCTCATGAACCAGCGTCAGGAGCGCGTGACGTCAGCCCTCGAGGAGGTCCACCCTCCAGTCTGACTCCTCGGACACGTTAGTTTGGTCAGTTACTTCCATGCTGTCGGTGGTTTGCACTCGTCTCACAATGTCCGCAGTTTACCGAGCTTCATCCTTTGCCTTTGTCTTGATTTTCTACGGAGTGTTTTTGACCACAGAGGCGCAGGCACCGACTCCTTCTCCAGCTCCGAGTAAGTGTGTGTGTGTGTGTTTCTTCTCCAGCTTTTAGCCATTGTGCTTTGTTTTGTATTACTCGAGTTGGGTCAGGAGGTGGTCACATGACTGCAGAAAAAAGTGTATTTCCACTAACCAGAGGAGGCAAAGATAATCATCTCAATTCATGGTAATGGTTCGCGAGCAAACTTTATCTTATTTTCTTTGTGTCTTAATAACTGTAAACTCTGTTTATGATTTGTCACTGTGGGCATAAAGTTAAACCTCTGTTAAAATTTCATTTCCTGTAAGGCCAGCTTGAACCTACAAAGTAAAAAGAGGGCCAGAATGCCATAAAACAATATAACACACTGTGTTGTATCTCTGTTTCAGCTCATTGTGCCTCGAGATCCAACACCAGTTGTGCTGAATGCCTGCAGAATGTGATAGTGAGTCTCATGAACTCCAGCCAAATACAAATACTGTAACGGGTTTCGGCTTTGGTAGTGGTGTATTACTATGAATAACAATACTAAGCCCAGTGTTTTTGTTGCAGTGTTTGTGGTGCTCATCAACCAAACAATGCATCGACTATCCAGTGAGGAACATCCTGCCCCCCAGCAGTGTGTGTTCATTGAGTGATGCACGATGGGGGTTGTGTTTGGGTAAGACTGACTACACATCTGGGTATATCCTGCAAAATTGAATGACAAATATTTCATTGTTTGAGTCATTTTTGCCCAAACATTCTCTCGTTACAGCCTTTAATTAGTGATGATTTGCTGCTTTCTTCTTTCTTACTTGAAAGTAAAGTGAATATCCAAAAACCTATTTGAAGACCTGCACTTGTGATTTAGGAAATATTATGAACTATTTACTGACATTTTAGAAGTTGAACAACTGTTTAATCGATAGAAACAATTATCAGCAGAATAATTAATAAGGAAATTAATCCCAGAACATCCTTAGTTTATTAAAAATCATGTAATGTCAATTAATTGACTAGTCGTGTCTGACTAGTCAGTTAATTGACTTAAATGACTGAATGACTAATTATGTTTTTTTTTGGTCTACTAAGACCCGGACTACCAATTGTTAAAAAAGGGGCAGTAGTGTCTATTCATTATGATTCATAATATGATGCAATGCTCTTTTTTCTCTCCGTGTCTGCCTTTGATTTCCAGTAAACTTCCAGATTTTGATCATCACCATGTCAGTGCTCGGTGGCATCATCGTCATTGGCCTTCTTGTTTGCTGCTGCTGCTGCTGCAAGTGTGGAAGAAATGGGTGAGCATTGAGTGTTGGCTGGGAAATCTGGTTTAACATGGAAGGAGGAGGACGGGGAACACAATGAGTCGTTTTTGTGCGAGGCCGGGCTGATACCGCCGTCTCCAAAAGCCTGCCAGAATGTGTAACTGCAGTTTAGCTCTGAAAATAATAACATTGATCTTTCTATTTAGCCGTGGTCTAGCCTCTTTTAAAAACTTGTATATATATAATATTGTTAGACTATGAGACTGATTACCTGACTTACTTGTGTTGTATGAGGCGAAAAGAAAATCACATCAGACTTCTGGTCTCTCTATTGTCATTTATATTGCAATGTAAGATTTTATCTACAAAAACACAACTGTGATGAATAACACTATAACTGTTTATTCTAGGAACAAGAAAGAAGACGCAAAAGTGGAGCGACAAACCCGTGCGAGGAAGAGTCGTCAGAAGGCGAAGTAAGTGTAACTGTTGAGGAGGGGATCTACAAAATTAACAAATATGATGATATATATTATTCAGATAAACAAACTACAAACCCATATTTGTTTCTATTATAACAATAACCATAAAATAACATAAGAGGGAGTCTCATAAAGCACATATTGTAGACTATCCACGTCAGCATGTGGATGAATAAATGTTCAAGATAAAAGAGGCAAAATGTAATTTTATGTTGTTGTGTATTTTTAAGTGGCAGATATGTAAAACGAATAAATAGGTTTTGTGGTATTTACCATCAGCTTATTACAGGAGTACTTTGTGTTGTGAGGATTCAAACACTGTAGGCGTGAGTGTGTCCAGTGTTCTCTGTTGTCCAACAATTAGTCTTTTGTGTCGTCCCTTACAGGAGTACAGAAATGCAGCTGAGACACGATGAGATCAGGCAGAAATATGGTGAGACTAATGTCTTAAATGTAAATGCTGGAGTATCAGACGTGCTTAGGGTTAGATACATGCACAGTGCTAAAAGAGTTTCAAAATGAATGCATAACGGGGTGTGGGAACGATAAGATAGATAACACAAGATACAGACAATAGAACCTGAGCTGAGGAAACTAGGAACAACGTAAGAAAAGTCTTCATAAAACAAGAGAGAGTCAAAATATGAACCACAATTTTGATCAAGTAGCGCCATCTACTGGATACAAACGACACTGTACAAAGCTGATACACTAATTCAATTCTAACACTTTTTACTTCGATTTGTGGAAGACAAGGATTTTAGAAATACAGTGATTTACTTGCTTTTAACCCACAATTCAAATTGTATGCAACCAGCAAACACTTGCTAACTACTCCGGATGTGTTGTATTTCTAATCCAGTAATATGCCATGCAATGGGTTATAAGATTTGTTCTCCATTGTTTTTTACAGGTATGGCAAAGGATAATCCATACGCCCGTATGAACGATCATTGAGAAGTGTTTCAGCGGTGATTCCATATGCAAATCCCTTAATTTGATTTTATTGATGCCAGTTAACATTGAGATACATATGTAGCATATAAGAAACTGTGATTATCTGATTTGGTTTCTGTGTCTGCAAAAAAAACACAAAGATGTTTTGAAATGATTTAGTGTGCACTATATTTCAAACACAGTCAATTCACCTCATGTTTCATATTGTATACACGTTGTTTTACCAGATTCATATTTCTTATACCTTAATTAGATATAAATGATTATAGGAGAATGTGTTCAGTTGACTTGTTTTTCTGTCCACACAATAAACTTAGATGTAAGGGTAAATCTGTCAAAACCTATTGTCCACCATGATATGCAAACATTCCTGTGTCATTTTGCATAACATGCACTATTGTTAGATTTCTATAACTCAAGAGTTGATCAGAGTTTGCGGTGCTTATTTTATAACCAGCAGTGTCGTTGTCATACTACATCAGTAATACACACTATTTTACCGATCGCCATTCATTTCTCAAGTACAACATTTATTTTTATATAAAAAGTTAATTTGTCACATGTAACTCATTTTACGCTTATTGCTTTTTTATCTGTGAATATCAGGATCAGAATAGTCCTGAACTTTCCTGGATAAACAAAATGTAACTACGTCTGAGGGATTTGATTTTTGTGCAGCTTTTGTGAGAAACAAATTGTGACCATTTCAAAATAAAATGAATAACTTGTGACTTTAATTCTTAATCAATTTCCAAATTCACAATTTCCCCATTTACCTCAAGCCCCAATCCCCCAATACCCAAATACAGAAACAAGAAATGGCAAAAAAAAAGCTATTCAGAACTGAGAGAAAGTATGGAAAAATAATTCCCATGTTGGAATCAATGTTATCTGTGTGCTTCCATCTCACCCTCCTAGATCTATCACCTTTCAGAAAAAAACTCAATGCATGTTGCAGTGCCTGAGTATAATTTTCCCTTCAAAGATTTCAGAAAAACAGATAATACAGTATCCTGAAGACTACAAGTGAGATCCATACTGAACCAAATCCAGAAATGTTTTTATTTTTGGGGCATGTCTACAAGTTATGAATACTGTGAGGGACTAGTTGTGACCATGTAAAATCCTACATTTCATCCCATGACTAAGAAATGTTAAATATCCTGAGATAATTTTCTTATTTTATTTTAATCCTGGTTGGTTTTGTCGTTGTTTCTGACTCCCACTGCAGGTTCTGTTTAATGCTTTCGACAGACCGTGGCCTGTACTAAAGCCTGGCCTTGCAAAAACGGCCCTTTTGTTTTACCTATGTCGCGGGAGTGCGCATATTAGCTTGCGCGCTCACGTATCCGCGGCCCCGAAGAAAAGGTGGAGCACGTGACCCATTTCGTCGAATTGTATTTTAAATTTCTGTGCGCGCTCCTGGTCCAAGCGAAACGCCGGAGGAACCGATAACCCGCAAACAGTCTGTCGCTCTGCGTTATTAATAAATTCCCCGGGAAAATAGCACAATGTCTGAAGAAAAGCCAAAGGTCGGTAACGTTACTGAGTTTATTCGAAGCAATAGTTTGACCATGTTTGCCGTTAGTTGCTAATGATGCTAGTTGCAAGTTAACATTAGCAAGCACGTTCTGCTAAGCTAGCCGTGCTTCCAAGCTACAGTTACCGCATTTTGAGCGGGTCGACGGAGAAAACAAAGGTTGACCAATTTGCGGATATTTTGGCTTTAGACGCTCCGTATTGTGTTTACAGAGTCCCACTAATACAAACATCGGCTACTGCTAGTTACTCATATGTTCACTTTTAAATTACTATGTCTGCTAACGTCGGCATCAGCGATTTTCAATGAAATGCACGATTTGCGTTTTTTCCATTCATTTGCGCCATTGTGGCTTTCTGCGCCAGTTTGAACACGGACTAGCTTGCTATGCTAACCAAATGGAGAACCGAAATGAGTGTGAGTGCAGTGTTTTGGATGGCGGCGCCTGCCCCCACAGACCACTCGTGTCTTGTTAAATGTAACTGCAGCTAACTGAAGTTAGCCGGCTAGTTAAGTTAGCTTGTTTGTTGTAGACGAACGTCATTCCACCGGGAACCGGTGTTCCAGATCAACTCGGGTCAGATTAACTGATGGCCTGATGTGTGGTAGCTTGTTGTGATGGCAGATGTTGAGAGCGTAATGAGGAAGCAGAGCTTTCTTCCCGAATGAGCTCTATCTTTTCTGAATAACATATCTAATACAATACACTCATCTTAGATGTGTAGGTGAGTGAGATTGTGTAAACAGCAGGACTGACTAGTTGTAGTTTAAATGTTGAACCCCCCCCCCAATAACATAATCAGCATATGGGAGTCATTTGGGACCAGGCCTGTCAGGAAGGAGCCGACTATAACCTGCACCTCTCATCGCTCAGCCACCTGACTTGTTCAACATACTGTTAATTTGTGACACCATGCACTGTGTCGTACTTGCTGCAATCCACCTTTTTTGTTTTTATTTTATCATAACGTTCTCATAACATCAGGTATGTTGCTTCCACTGATGAGTGTGTTTTTCGTTGCAGGAGGGAGTGAAGACGGAGAACGACCACATTAACCTCAAGGTAGCTGGTCAGGACGGGTCAGTCGTACAGTTCAAAATCAAAAGGCACACTCCACTCAGCAAACTAATGAAAGCATACTGCGAAAGACAGGCAAGTCATTCTGAAAGACTGAAACACAAATGTGCATTTTCCCGGGATAACAATAGAACTGTTTTATTGAGCTCTTATTGCTGTCTGTTGTGTCTTTTACAGGGATTGTCAATTCGTCAGATACGGTTTAGGTTTGATGGACAGCCAATTAATGAAACGGACACACCTGCACAGGTTGGTGAAAGCTCTTCATAAATCCTCAAAAGGGCAAACTGTTCTCAGGTCACTCAAGTTTTAAATTTATTTCGAGGCACAATTGGGTAATGCATCAGAACACTAGTGTGCGTCATGTCATTGACCTTTTGTACACTGTCCAAATTGGTGAAGTTTACTACTCTTGATCTGTGGGGTAGAGTAGATGTGTAACAAGACATACATTTAATGGGAAATAATGGAAAGGGTTCTGGTTAGTAGAGTATACATTTATACTTTCCAGAATAGTTTCTGCAAAGCTGCATGAATGCTCACACCTGTTTAATCAGTGTAAAAAAAGTGCATGTAGCTGGCAACAAAAATACTTTTTAAGATCATGAGATGGGTGTCATATTCATTGGAACAAGGTTAAATTAAGAACCCAGTGTAAAGATAGTTGTTAATTTAGGGTCGGATATATATTTGCCCAAGATGTTACCAGTATGATACCAGAGTTCTCGTACTGAAACTGAAGCAATCATTTCCTTCAATACCTCACTGTGAGCATGAACATGTTATTTTTTTAATAAACACCGGTTCATTAAGATAAATGAACCCAATGGTTACAATTTGTCAAAATACAAGCAGCAATCCAAAAATATTACCTAAATACATTTGTCTAAAAATATTGATATGAATCAGGAACTTTATAGATGGAGCAGAGAATTGCTAATCTAGACATGTAATGCTAGTTTATGGTACTTTTCAATACTATCGCAGGACACATTGCTTTCAGTACCAAATGGTATTTAGGAGTCTATCCCCAGCTGTACTTACGAGGATAAATATTCTCTATTTGCTGTAGAATAATCTCTTTTTTTTCTTTTGTTTATTTCAGCTGGAGATGGAGGATGAGGACACTATTGACGTATTTCAACAACAGACGGGAGGAGTCTCTTCTTAAGTCGGATGTGGACTCTTGGGAGAACATCCACATCATTATTTTCATGTTGTATTTGTTTTCTCTTAATCCCCCCCTCCCTCCCCCACTGTGCTTGGTCAGGCTGTTCACAACATAAAAGGTTTTCATTTTGGGCCAAATCCTAACTTTGAGATGCAGGGTAATTTTTTAAAAAGCGTTTTATTCACATAAATGGATGATTTGTAATTGTCCAAGGCAGGGACACGTCTCAGACAGATAGGGCTTGTAATGAAGAAATAAAATAACACACTGCGTTCTTTTGACATTGAAATGACCACCTGCATGTCTCATAAACCATAAGCTGAACTACATGCCAAAATCCTATTATTATTATTTTTTCCCCTCTTTTTGTTTAAGTTTTCCAGATTGTTTGAGCATTTAAATTCACGGTGGGCTCAACTATTTTTAATTCATGTACTTGGAGGATAGCTGCTAGATGGCAGCCTGTGGCTTCTCTCTGTAGTTGGGGAAGACATAATGACAACTTTCTCAAGTAATACACTTTTAGTAGTGTTTTTTTTTTTTTTTTGAAGGAACATTGAAATTGATTTGATGTATCCCTGCCCAAGAAAGAACTGTTTGTGCTGAGAAAGATCCATGTGGCTGGTGTACCTCAATGCTGTCACCCTCGACTCTTTGGTAAATAAAGTACAGTCATGTTTCTGGACCAAAAAGCTTAATGAATAGTGTTCTTTTATAAAAAGGGATTGGTTAATATATAATATGTAGATGTAAAGGGTTACTGTGAGCAAAGCAGTGCTCTTGATGTGTTTCCACCTTTTCAGAACTTCAGAATAAAAGTAATTCACCGTAACCAGTGTCCCATCTGCGGTTATATAATTCAGTCCGTGTATAAATATATATTGAGTCAATGTTGTGTTGCCAAAATGAATACATTTGTCCAACATCTATCCAAACATCCTTAGTTTGTTTGACTCTTGTGTGTTGGTAAGTAGAAATCTTGTTTTATAAGAATGCCCTTCATTTTTGTGTCTTCATTTGTTAGCTTTGCAGGGTGACATTGGCAGATCACCCCCCTCCCCATTTTTGTTCTGGGATTTGTACATTATTTGTTGTCCCTATACTGTATACAATAAATATAGTTTGATACTCCGCCTCTTGCATTATATTACCTTCCATTTGTGTGCTATAGGATGAATCTTTTAGCATGATACAGGGCAAGTATTTTGAAATATTCACTTCTAACATGCAGTAGTTAAAGGGCTGACTACACTCCTGGATGATGGTTTGATTCATGTAACAGGGGCAAATAAATTCTGCCCTCCTAATTAATGCTGTCGTGGAAACTGACGAGTGATTGTTTCTAGATTTGAAACGGGAACAGGTTCATTTCACCAAGCCCGATATGATTTGTTAAGTGTGCCTCGAAAATGTTTGTGTTAATAAAGTAGTTTGATCCAGAGGAGGCAATACTCTTTACATACATCAGAGGGCGCTGTTGTTCTGAAGACTCAGGATCACTGCTTGCTCTGCTAGATCTGCATTTCTACTTGTTTGAATCGCTGACGTCTGCAGCCCTTAAATTAAAACAAAGACACATTTGTTGCTCCACTCCAGCCTTGTGAGGGCCATAACTCCACGGTCCTTTTTGCTGAAGAGAACTTCATTTTACAGATGTTACTGAACTGAGCAGCCAAATGAACTCTCTGTGAGCCTCCTCACACAGTGGGTTGATTGTGCTGCCTTTTATTTCTGGCATCTTCTTTGCATTTTATATTTCCTTGTGGATATATCTGGAGTCTCTCATATTTCCCCCAGACGTCCCAGAGCTGCAGCTGGAAGGTGCCCCCTCCAGCCATACATTAAAAAAAGAACGAGTCTGCGTACAATATGCATGTTATATAAAAGCACTCAGACGTTAACTCATTCAAGATACCGTCAGGGCATTGCTGTTGTTCGTTGGTGCTGTGAGTCACCATCGGCTGTGTCAGGAACCACATGTCCTCCATTGTTTTTTCACTGCAGATAATGGAGAGAAGCTTTGTATTGTCGTTATTGTTTTGAAGCTCATTCATAGTCTGTCTTATGTCATGCACGGCTCTGCTGTCACAACACAGTGAGGATTGTTTGTTTACTATTGTCACAAGATAATAGGTGGATTATTGAGTCCAAGTACACAGTCACTCGCATGTATTCTGAATAAAAAGGAATTATGTTCATATGAATAACGAATATAGACTTCTGTGCATGAAAGACAGAATTGTATGAGAACTAATAAAATATATGCTGGTGAATGAAACTTGGCCCTCCTTCACAAGTCGTATTACCAGCCGGGCCCCCAGACCCCCACCGCCCCGGAAGCACATTTTAAACTGATAAGATAAGAGCCTTCATGTGGGCCCTGCTTTAAGATGGCTAATGTGGAGAAAAAAAACTAATTAATTTGTGTTTAATGGGATTACCACACAGCAAACATGGAGCCAACAATCCATCATATAGGAATAGTGTACATGTGCACAGAGTAGGGGAGCAATAGGGGGTTCATAGGCCCGCCTGCTCCACAGTTTCTTCCTTATCTCATGATCAGTTGCCCATTATTTGTTATAATTGTATTGTCACTTTCGTGTACACATTCAACACAATGCTTCGGCTGTAATCTGTAACAAAGTAATACACATGATGAAAGTAAGGAGAAACATCTTACATTACAGGGCAGCTGCTCCAAATACATAAACAATACTCATTAAGTTAATACCATTTAATCACTTGATCTTTGTACATTTTCTTGAATTGAATAATAATTGAAGAATAGGGGGGGTCTTCAGACAGAGCAAATCAGCTTAACTCGGAACACATCATGATCGTATGAGGTCAGTCAGCCGTGTTTCGCATCCTCAATGTGTCCAGCCAGCATCGTCAGATGTGACGCCCTCCCTCGCTGAATCACTCCAGCAGCCTGAATGAAACCACTGTGCATCTGGAGAACCTCTGGATCATCTCCAGAGCGCTGGATGCTGATGTCACCCTCTTGTGCGTATAGTAATGTGGTCCCCACCCTGTTGGCAGATCAGATTTCCCTCCGATGCATGTAGAGATCTTGAGGGAGCATAAACGTGTCAGTGGCTGTGTTATCATAAAGTTGTTGTAACTTTGGGTGAACTTGCTTTTAGACATTTTGACTTGTCATAGAAAGAAAACACCTGTTCTTTTCATGTCAACATGTCTTTGGTCAAAAAAAAAAAGGCACATTGCTCTCACTCAGGGAATATTTGAAATCCTCAGATAGAATCTGGACAAAAGACCTGTCTGTATTTGCTCAAGGCTTTGTCCCGTGGATAATGGCTGAGGAGAGATGTTAGAGACAAGAGTATGAGACAGGAAAGGTTAAACTAATCACAAGTTCCCTCCGTGTCTCCGAGTACAGCATTCAATTCTAGAAAATAGATTAAATAAACAAACCATGTTTCTGTTTGTCACTGAAAACATCTCATGGAGCCCTATGAAGAAGTACATTGTATTACAATACAACTTTATTTACCCGTGTAAGAGCAAATGTCCAAATGTATCCAGCCAATCAAGGGTACCTCAATCACAAATTGAGGAAAAAAACACTTACAAATAGTAAATAATGAATTCACCTACAGCGCCCAAGTTTGTTGTCTCTCGCCATGGACTCGAAGTACCACAATGCAACACAGACAAATATCATCTACTTAGCTACGGGCTTTTGGGAGCTACGCCCCAAGAAGAAGAGGGAGGCTTGCCCCTGAAAGAACTCATTGTAGAGAGGGATGGGAGTGTGTGCAGCCGCGGTGTGAGCGTGCATGTGTGTGTGTGAGTGTGTGTGTTTGAGGAGCCCCCTCCTCCTTAACTAGCTGGTCGGCAGCGGAGGGATTAGTGTAGCACAGCTCCACTCACTACCAACAGGGGGGGGGGGGGGGAAGTTGCAATAAGCGTGAATCATGGTCGTCGTCATTACTACCGGCTGGGAGTGGAGCCGAAATTGTGCAAGATACGGATAACGGAGAAGAAAGGTCCTTGCGGATCGAGTCAAGTTTCCCCAGGTCTCCTCGTTCCGCCGTGAAAAATGCCTCAGCAGAGGCTCCGCTGCTGCCGCGCGCCGCTGCTGCCTCCTCGCGGACCCGTCCCCTGCCTCGGTCACATGTGCTTCATGGTGAAGAAGTGACCAGGATACAAACCTGCAAGAGGAGTCCGCGGAAGGGCGACAAAAACCAAAGGACGTGCGGATATTTAAAAAAAAATATTTTTTTACTTTACTTTTTCGCCGTGTGGAGATTGTCTCAAGTAGGAGAGACAGAGCGAGAGAGAAAAGTTGTACTCAAAGAGGAAAACATGGGGAACGCGGGGAGCATGGACCAGCACGCTGATTTCAGAGGACACAACATGCCTCTGAAACTCCCCATGCCCGAGCAGAGTGAACTGGAGGAACGATTTGCAACCGTTTTGGTAAGAGGGGAGAAAAAAATCCCCATTTTTCATCTGTCTTCTCTTTGTTCCCCTCCATGCTTCGATGTCCCGGGACGGGACAGCTGTGCGTGTAGGTTGGACCTCTGTTTGTCCAGCACGCCTGTCCTTTGTTGTTCAGAGGGAAAAGGGGTATTCCGAGAAAAAGCCATTTGTGTCAGAGGTACAATAGATATGCATCTGTTGCACTGCTAGGATACAACTGTGAGGGTGAAGTAAAGTCTATTTTAACGCTTATCAAAGTAGTGATGAAGTTACAGCTGGACTGTGAGGACATTGACACTTTAAATTAGCATATTTTTTGACTCATTAAGTTTCTGAGCCTTCTGAACTTTTGGCCACACATTGCGGAAATGCATCAAAAACACAAGATAACATAATGTTTTTACAGCACAGTGATCTTTTCATTCAGCGGCATACGTCCAGCCCTGGATGGCTTTTGTAATAGTGGCATCCCAGACACCTGCAGTCAAATTTATTGTTTTTATGGCATTCTTTTTCACCCAACTTTATGAGTCCAGGCGCTGGCTCACTGCTCTAAGCTCTAAGTGCCAAGCATGCCGGCTCCTTTCCAAACATCTGTCACATCATAAAGCCTCAGCAACGCATGTCAACAATTATGTTACCTGGGAGTGAACGCCGAACATTCCTGGTGGTGTTGACAGATCCTCCAGACTTTAAAGTGCCTTGAGGTCAGTTAATAGGTGAAGGAAAAGTGTTTATGTTGATGGTTGACTAAAACGTCTCTCCTCGATCTGTTGACTGATTTGTGGGACGGACTGAAGCGTTTATTCACCATGTTCTCTGGTGCGCTAAGAGGCCATTATTGTGAGTGACAAATAGCCGATGAGGAGCATTCCCAGCACACTGCTCCTCAGTCAGTGGATAAAGGCCCAGATAGAAGAACAGTGCAGCGATGGTGAAATTTGAGAGCTGGCAAAATGTGGGTCAAACGTGATTGTCGCCTGGCCCACTGCTCTCATAAACATGATCTGCTCAGTAAGGGGAATTTGACTTGCGCAAGCAGGTTCTCACAGCAGCGTGATTTGAAATGTTTCATGTTATATCTGTTCCCCTTTTTGTTTTGGTTCATGTTTGGTTCTCTAATGGGCACAGATATTTTAGCCTGTAAGCCCATCACAGAAAAGGGGATCAAGTTGTGGTGGAAGTTCAATCATCGTGTCCCACAATGGGGTGTGATGGGTGCGATTGCTGCTTGTCAGACACTGATGAACCCCCCCCCCCACTGCTGCCAGCATGATGCCTCAGCTCCTGGCGGGATGGAAGCCCTCCAGCATTAGAAGAACTTAGTGCTAAAATCACAGCATTTAGTGTTATTTACTGCCATTTAAACCCTAATGTGTCTCAGCCGTGCCTGATGGCAGTTGGCTCCATTGATTGCGGGAGCGAGTGGCACTGTGTGACTCTGATGACCTCACTTTGGTTTGAATAGCGGCTGATTAAGACGAGTCCTCGTCTCGCCTCTCAATTGTCTTTGTATCCCAACCTATCGGTGGCTCCCAGACCTGATGAATCAATATTTAAAGTGTGCTTGGCTGCTGATCAATGGTCCTTTCACCTACTCGTTAATCATCGGTTCCTTTATCAATTCTGTCACAGACCATTTTTGTTTGACAATTACATACATTTTGGACTTCATGCTAGTCATCTAGGCGCGATAGAGTAGCAGCAGGGCTGTTTACCTGCCACTCCTCGTATGTTTGATCAACAGGCAAGTCCTGGATCCCAGTGGGGAGCCGTTCAGATTAAAGGCTCGTGCTGTGCGCCACCTCACTCACGCACTCGCCTCACTAAACCCTTGATTTTTCTTATCAAGGATGTACGGTAATTGAATTTGGGTCCATGCTGTGTGATGTGAAAAGGCTCCTTTCAAATATTGACTCATGACCTCCATCATTTGAGCAGACCAGGTATATACGTAACCACACATACAGAATAAGGGTGAATCCAGCAAGTAAGAATTGTCATCAGTCGTACAAGTTATTTGATTCTTAGCTGAATAAAATACAATATAATAATCTAAACGTTCCTCATTTCGATTATAAAACGTCCTATCAAAGAATAAATCAACAAAATTCATAAAAAAACTATTTCCACCAACTTGTCAGGCGTTTAATGGCGGTAAACTAGGTCTGCCCTCGACCAGATAGATTCTTAGTTGAGCAACGCTCGTATAATTCTGACTGAACGATGAGTTGATAAACCTCCACAAAGAATCCCGTGAGATCTTGTGTTTACCAGAGATGCATACGTTTCTAGGAAGTCATTCTGTATGGAAAAGAAGCATTTACTTAACCAAAGAATTCTCAGTCAACTGAGACCAAAACGGCCAATTAATAGGTGGCAGCCCGACGGTAAACAGAAGAAAAATGTGGTCGACAAAACCGTGTCCACTGTCGGTCAAAAGCTCCGGGAACTTGTGGAACTAGTGTCTGAGTGGACCAGAGTGGAGATTGTCAGCTGCTGTTGCCAAGGTCAACAATGAACCGTGACGCTCAGTGATGATTGCGTTTTATCGTTTTATTATGTCTAAGTTCAGTGAGTTTTCTACGTACACAAATGCATATTGTACTACGCTCTGATGTTGGTTACGGGACAACAGTGAGAAACTGAAGTCCTCACCAGGAAATAACTTTTATTACCACGTCCATGTTGTTGTCTTTTTAAAGAGACAGTGTTTCATTTTAAGACAGCTTTGCCAGTTAATAACACGCAGCCCAAAAACTATTGACTTAGCATACACATGGTCTGCATTTCCAAACTAAGTATATTAAACAAAACCAAACATATTTTAAACTGACTCCAGCTCATTCAAAGCTGTTAACGCTGTGCGTGCTATCATACCAACATTCTTCAGCATGCATATCAGTATTTCCAGATATTTGAACTCCGTCTGACTTAAAGTCTTGCTGAGTGATCTGGCTGTATTGGTTGTAGTACCTTTCCTTCGTTGGGGTTTACTACTTCCTGAGTCGGCGTTTTCTACTAAATGAAAAGCTCCCATTGAAGTCTCTGTCTCATGAATCCCCTGAGGCACGGGCCGATCTTCGAAATAGACTCGGGGCCTAATTGTCATGCACGGCCTCTGCCGCGATAAGAGGGGCTAATTCGCATGTGACCGTGGCCAGGAAGTGAGGTGTAGTTTAAACCCAAATATTCATTGTTTCAAGCGCTATCGGGGGAAGGGTTACCATGCAGGTGTACGACGGAATTCATTCATTGTTAATGCTCATACGTTTTTCCAAAAGCAGTTGCTGCGTGTTCGATTCCTGCTCTTTGCTTTGTGTGTCTTGTAAATGTCGCTGGTTGGCTCCGTACTCCGGAGCGCATGTTTGCAAGTCTTCACCTCTCTTGCGGTTGCCATAGTGTTGGTGAGACAAGTCTACAAGAAAGAAGATGGCTCACACATGACGATGAGCCAGGATCAGGGGCAGCCCTCTGGATGTGAGCACAGCGCCGATACCCCAGTGACTCTACCGGTCATATCATTACCCAGCAGATCAATCTGCTCTGCACTTATTGCCGAGTCAATCCCACACCGTCATTCAGCCAGCCATTAAGAGGGTACAAGCAACGCTTACAAAGTGTCTTGGCCGATAAGTGCACGCTGGCTGAAAGCATGTGAAATGACTGCAGTCGATCTCTGTGACTCGCATGTACAGTATGAGCGTGTCGATATGCCTCATGCTGGACCACAGGAACGTGACTCTGTGCAACAGGAATTCAGCTCAGGCCTCATGTCTGCTCCTCTGCCTCAGCTGGCCACGGAGCTGACATCGAGTGAAATTGTACCCGCATCTCCAGGACACCGTCCGCTTCCATCTCAGCGCCGTCGGTGTTTGCTGAATATCGTTGCTGCTGTCGGGGAGGCAGAGAGGTTTACGGCCATTATTTACTCAAATGCCATATGGGGACTACAGGCTTAGCTGTTGTTGTAGCTGCTCTTCTTAACAGTCTGTCCAGATTACGTCTGAGCTACTTTGCTGAAAGGCTGCTGAAGCACCCTGAACTGCTGTTCTTTGTGCTTCTGAAATGTACTCCTCGGATCAATCGCACGAGTAGCCGTCACGTTCAACTGAAGTGTAGTTTGTCACACTGACCGTGTGTCAAATGTGTGTGTGATGTGCAGCGTGTGCCCCCAGGCAGCCTGAAACATCAATCAATGCTGCTTTTTTTAAAATTGTTTCCAACATTATATTGTTGTGGAAACATCAATTTTGTTTGTTCATACCTTGTCTAAAATTGCCATAATTAAAGATGCCAGATTAAAGAGAAAAAACTGAATAAATGAGTGGAGATGCAGATGCTTTCAAATAGAGCATGGTAGTGGCATTATGTACACACATTGAGTTTATTCTGAGTGACAGCCTGTCTGTTGTCTTGTGATTTGTCTCAATGCTACTTACTGTACTTTTTAGCCTTTTGTGCGAACACAGTGGTCCATCCATCTCCTACGCTGCTACACGGGGCCCAGGAAGCCACTAAGCTAACCCTATAGTTTTTCTATGTCGACTCTTCTTCATTAAAAAGCAAAACAATGGGTATTGTCTGAGGAGCAGAGGGTGAACACTGGCTGAATCCCGTGCTGCAGGCCCGGGAAACAGAGCTGCTCTTTATTCGGTGGAGAGCCCAAGACGGAGCCTGGCACTGGACCCAGACCCGGCAGGCTGCGAGAGGCCACCACACATACCCAAATATGTGTGTGTGTGTGTGTGTGCGTGTACATGTTTGTGCTGTTGTTGAAGCCCCGGGATGCTCACCCACCAATTAGCCGTAACAGAGCTGAGCATGAAATGCTCGGGGAGCGATGAAATGTTCTTCTGCAGCCAGTGTGCCGCTGGGCTCCGCAGTTTCTCAGAAGACATGCGAGGTGCTGTGGCGTTGAGCGATAATGTGCTGCTCAAAACCCAGAAAGCATAGCCTGGAGGCATCTGGTCTCGCCGGCAGAGGGTCAGATGATTACGTGGGAACAGGTCTCTCTTGGCTGTGTGCAGGCACCGCTGAGTTGAAACCACCGGGGGATTCAATCACCATTGTTGTTCCCGGTTCAGTTTGGACATGCGCACATTTTGGGGGTGGTTGTTTTTGGGTGGATGCCGTTTAAATCAGAACGATCATACCTGATTACGACAGTCCCTGACCCTTGTTTGGGTGCTGGAGTAGTAAGAAGAGTCTCCGGAGGCTTAGCGCCCGTCCGTCTGAGCTACCGAATAGCAAGAGCAGTTGAGCTTGTTTTTCCTGAACATTACTGAATGCCAGCTATGAAAAGAGACTGTTCTGAAAGAAAGAGAAACTTTTTGTCGTCACTCCGTAGTCCGGCTTTAGTGGATGTTGCTTCGTACTCTGCCATGAATATCTCTGCTGGAGGTCTTCCTGCGTACGGGGCAGGTGTACGATGATGCAGCTTGGAACAGGCCGGCTCTGTCCTTTTCACGTCGGTCACAGCCAGTTTCCAGTGTTGTCCGGCAGGACCGGGCCAAGGGCCACACAAAAGAACAGGAGGGTCACCACTCTGTGGAGGAGTGCATTGTGGGCAGGATCTGTCCCGGCTCCAAGATGGCAGCTGCGCTAATAAAAATGAGATTGCATCGGCCAAAGTGCTGCACAAGAGTGGGTGTTGTGTTGTGAGCTGTTAAGAATCAGATGTTGGTGTTCATTGTGTTGAGCTTTCTTTTTTTTTTTTATCAGAAGCCAATTCCAGAAAAGCCTTCGAATGTCATTGTGACAAATGAGTGGTGTGTTGTGGCTTCAGGGTCAGCTTTATCTTGTGGCATTAATATTATAATTAGTTTTTCTTTCAGGGGCCTTGATCCATGTTGAGTATGTTTACAGTCTGTTATTAGGCCTCCTCTGATCTGCAGGAACCTCACATTGTTTTCTGTTGACTTGCTGCTGTTTGTTGTATCTGCATAATGTGGGTTATAATCACACAAATAGTCCGTTTCTCAATGACATTTTGCAACCTTGTACATTATCTGTGCCATGTCTGCACACTTACTTGCAATGTTGCATTTTACCGCACAGTATAACACCATATCCTCAGATTGAACTTGTGGTGTAATATTTGTGTAGTTGAAAAGACACAGAAGTTCCCTTTAAAGTAGCCTAGTTTCTCTTTGGGCTTTTCTTCCTGAACCTTTTTTTTTTTTTCGTGACACACATGCTGCTTTTCACACTGCCAGAGTCAAAAAGGCAGGTTTTGTCTGGTAACGACTTGCCAGAATTAACATCTGCAGAACAGAATGGGAGGTGCTGTTGCATTTGAATATACGATCGCTGAGGTACATTCACATGCAACAGGACCTCGCCAGAGTGTGATATTGGCCTCATCACAGCTCCGGACAATGCAGCAGTCTGTTGTTTCAGGCTTCAATGGCCTCTCACCCTGGACCCCCCCCCCCACATTAAACCAAAGCAGGGTGGACCGGCCTGAGTGTCATGCGTTAGGATTTAGATTAAGTTATTATGTATTTCCAGTAAAACTCAAAAGCCAAAGCAGGGAAAGAGCATTCATTCAGAGGGTCTTAAGATTCACTGCACCCTGTTGCTTTTGTAGTCTTTATTTTATTTTTCCTACAGTGGGGGCTTCAGACACTGTATTCAACTGGTATGTGGTTAAAAACACATTTATATAATTATCACACAAAATACAGCAGATCACAGAACTGCCTACGACAGGATCAGCTGAGTCACATTCAATGAAAAGCCTGTAATAACTGGCTCATGAGTCACAATGCAGGACAGATGAATAGACTGTTTCTTATAGACTCGTGAGGAGGTTCAGTCCGACATTTAGCTTTGACAAATATCACCGTGGCGTGAAGACACAAATTAGAATTGGGCCAATCCTAATTTCTAAATTTCTAAATGGGCACTTTGTCCTCACTGTGTCTGCTTGATGAACGTCTGCCTGGCCCCAAGGACTGCAGCGGTTTTCTTGATTCGTTTGTTGACAAAAAGGTAGTAATGTGATCAGCGACCATGTCTTTTTTTTTGTTGTCTTATAAAGCTCCCATTCAGCCATTCTTCATTTCATAACGAAACAGAAGCACATTTCTGTGTTGGCCACCTGCAATCCAGCTTGCATTAATTATGTCATTGGAAGAAGTGCATGTTCTGTTTGTGTTGGAGAGATTATGTTTTCCGATGTCAAGGAAATTATCACATTTTATTTTCCACCCTTTGTGCGATGTTGTATTGAGTCAGTTTGTAGTTATTTGTGGTAGTAGTTGTTTTCTACACTTACTCTACTATTCTGTTGGTGTAAGATATTTACTTTATGGGTTGTATTGAGGGGACAGTCGCTTGATCGCGGCCTCAATGCAGGAGGAGGAGGTGGACCACAGAACGCATTCCAGTGTGATGAGTCTGGAAAACGTTCCCATAACGGAAGAGAAGATGACCCCACACACACACACACACATGGACATAAATACTTGCAAATCCAATATGTGCATTGTGAAGGTTTTGGTCATAGGACCATCATCAACATGACTTATAGATACTTATTGATACTTTACAGTTGACTGTGTGGTCGTCATGGGATGTCATAGTTAATAGAAGATGTTTTAAAAGCCATAAAGGATTATACTTAGCAGCATCATTAAATTAGTCAGCCTCCTATTTGTGAGCTCATAAATGTCCTGTTCATCCCACTGCCACCTACTAAAAGGTTTACGCTTGTGCAAATAAAAGGTGTTTTCTTCCAACCTCTATTTTACCAAATTTCAAGTAAACCAATGATTTCATTCAATAGCCCACTGCATTTACGCTCTATTGTTTATCTTACAGATAAACAACTTTTCTGATTTCCTGGTCTTCCTTTTTTCACTTGAGCTAGAACATGGACTCCACTTCAGTCCAGACACTTTCGCAACCTCGCAACATCTGGCCTGGCTGGAACTCATCTGTGTTCATGTGTCACTTGTTTTGTTTGGACAACTTCCTGCTGCTCCAAACCATCTCCATAAGGTTTTCGTTATTTGGATAATGTCCAGCACGAAAGCCATCCTGTATCGAGCCAAAGTGTTTTTACCCACAATGTAAACATTGCACCAGCCTTTTTGCAATGTTTTGTGTGTTTGCAGCCAACTAGTGTTTTTTTTTTTTATTGTCTTCTTACAGTGAAGCTTGGCTTTACACCAACATTTTAATATTTTTGCACAGAGGAAGTTGCATTTGATTCCTCCCACTTGCAGCTGCTGTATTCTGTGTGCATCTCCATTGATTTCACCGTGTAATGAAGGCAGTATGATGTTGCATGTTTCGAGGCTCACTGAATGATGACAGTAGGGACGGTGTGTTGAGAGAATAACACCAATGAGGTGGTATCCTTCACCAAGAATAGCAGTTGATGAGCTCCTGTTAGTGGATGGGGCTTTGGCAGAAGTACAGAGCGATCATACTGTCCTCACACTGAGGTAAATGAAAGGAATTTCATTGGAATGTGCTGGTAGGGGGGGGGGGGTGGGGAGATGAGAGACCTGGCTCAAACATTTGAACTCACCATTTAGTCGAGAGGCATTCCGGAGAACAGCTTCACAAACAAACACTACTGTCCTGGGGGAGGGGGGGGGGCTGCTGAGCCTGAGCAGGGGGTCCTGGAGATTACAAAACTAATCTGGGAACAGACGGGGGGACACCTGTGCCCTCAAAGAACGCCATGGATTACGGATCCAGGCTGCGCTAATGAGGGGAGGACAGCTCGGCTTGGATAGCGCAGGCCGTCCTACGCCTTTCTCCCTTACGGGGACACTTATTGCTCACTTCCTCCACTGCGAAAATGATTTTGGTTCTTATATGTGTGAGCTGCAGGGCTCTTTCACTTCCCTGCGGGGTAAACGAGAAGAGAAACAGTCACGTATTGGTACACCTGTGGAGGTGTTTCACAACTCTCAGAGTTAGCCTGCAGAGCTAACGTCAGTGTGACGTGAATGCCTTGAAAACGTACAACACCCCAGGGACTGATGAAGCAAGCATTGGGAGAGGACAGCGCAGCATCCAGTCATTTCCGGAGTATTGAGCAATTTGAAAATATTTGTTGTGACTGGTCATCAATAACTGATGCGGTCCGATGGTTTCTTGTTGCGGCCTATGGTTCTTTGTCTGTCATGCTCATTTGAAAAGGCAGCGGGAGGTATCTGTGAACAGTCATACATTAGAGGCTGGAACATTGTTTAGAATGATGCAAACTGGGTGTTGACAACAGGAAGAAATGGAATCCTCTGAGGTCATTCGTTGGATTTTCATTGGTCAATATTGCCGATAAGAGAGGAGAAAACATACTACTGGGTCTGGTGACTCAGCCTTCTGGTTGTGGTGCATTAGCAGAGAAAAAAGGTAGAGCTGGAAGAGAGAGGAGAGCGTGGGTGTGCCTCAAAGTCCCCGAGGGCGGATCAATCCCTGCTCTGAGAGGCGCTGCTCTGCACGCTTTGGTCTGTTTCTGTCTCTTGTTAATGTGTATAATACGTATATTGGAGAAAGTCAACAGAGTGAAGCATGGGCCTGTTTTCAATCACCGAAACTACTTTTCTTTTGAGCAGTTTTCTTGCCCTGATAGGTTTGTTTTTAGATTGTGTTGGAACAAGAAGGCTATCTAATGGGGCATAAACTGGGAGCTAATTCACTCACTCACTCACTTTCACCTCTGATTCTTGACTTTGCTTTATGTCGTCAACACATCAAATGTTTTTGCAACTCTCAAAAATACTTTTATTACGTTTTGCAGATTCTTCATTCTCCATGGAGGCACGCACGGAACAATGATTTACAAATATTCCTTTCAGACTCAGGTCTAACTTTCTTGCTTGTGCGTTGACTGTGTACCGGTTGTTAGACGGCTTGTTCTGAGCTGGTCTGGCAACAGTTTAGGAGCAACATACACGTACAACTGTGACTGTATTTTATTCTCCGGGTTGTAGAAGCTCAGATCATTGTTCACACACCTATGCTTGTAGAATATAATCCACTCGGTGCTATTCAAATGGATAGCTTCTCTTTTTTGTTCACATAAGTCTTTTCACAGCAAGAGCACCCAAAGCAGGCCCTTCATGTGGGCTGTGTGTTTGCTTTTATAGCCAGCTGTGCTGTGAAGGCTGTGCCTCCGCAGACCCCCTCGGAGGTAGTGGCTGGTCGCTAGGCTTTGAGCCGGCGGTCTATTTTTACTCTTTTTATGACTCAAACTGCTGAATGAGAGGATACATGCACACTAATACGTTCTGTCCATATTTCTCAGCCTCGTGGCCTGAAGTGAAGTTAACCATTGACATTTATTGATATCAGTATCAGCTGTTCAAGTTAAGCTACTGATTGTAGTATTTACACATTTTGGACTGGTCCAGTGTGGCGTACCTTCAGCTGCACCGTGACGTGGTCACATGCGTTGACTCTCACCACTCTCACCTGGGAGCAGAGAGCCGAACCGCAACAGTCTGTGGCTTGTTCCAACGTAAGAATAGGGTGACGAGTTTTGGCTTTTGCTTTCCTCAAACAGATTGGCAGTGTGTGTCAAAGGATCGACTCATGTTCAGGTTTGTTTGGCTGAACATACAAGTGTTCACATATAGAGTGGTGCTTTTTGGGTAATTGGTTGTGGCTGATTTTACAACATGCACAGTGGCTAACGGCGTAGTGCATCAAATCCTGAGTGTCTTTTTTTACGAGCATCCTTTTGTCAACGCTCAGAGATGGCTGAAGCACACACACACACACACACACACACACACACACACGCACACACATAGGCATACTCATGCCTCCTACAAAGTCTGCAGCAATAACTTATATGGCTTTTATTCCAGTTTATTATCCTTGCCTTTTAAGTTATGCAGCACTTTCTTTGGCCGGGTGTCTTTGTAATTAACTTTTGTGGCTTTCCATTACTCAGCAAGATTTTTGCACACTAAAACTAAAAAGGCTCGAAATACTGAGTTAAACTGGTGAGAAGGAACCAGAGTTTAAAAAATATTTCTGATATAATGCTGCAACCATAATTATCTGCCGATAATCCACTCATCCGATACTATTTGCTCCTTTTTAATCTACAAATGAAATGCACTTTGCTTAAGATGGCTGTCTATAAATAATAATTTTGCTTTGTGTTGCGATCTGACATGTCCGAGTGTTTTCTGTTTGCCATGCATCGGGGGGAGTCCACCATGTGTGAGCCCCGACACTGTAGCCTGGAGTGGTTCAGAGTCCAATACAGGATACATGCTCGAGCTCAAACTCCCACTTGTTGCCTTTTCCAATTGTTTCCCAACGAAATTCACTCACGAGCTGTTACAGATGTGGGACAGCTGTTCCGGAGATAAAATGTCGGATTGGCAGAGAGGCTGGACATGTGCACGTGTTGAAACCCCACATTTCACAGAAAGAGGGTTGCTCATCCAGCTCAGTAAAGTCGAGGTTTATATCGGACTGTAACTATTTATTCTGCTGTCAGATTTAGTGTTTATGGCTTGTTTCGGAACAATACTGATACTGCATGTTGGATCAGTGCGTCCCCAGTTACTGTGGGCAAACCATGTGATCATTTTGGATTTTCCACAATTCGTTGGTGCCTGTTGAATGGGTCAAAATCCTCCTAATGCGTGACATTTTGGTGCATGTGGATTTGTCAGGGTGGTCGTCCATCAGGAGTTTGTGAAAAGCTGCCACACCCTCCTCAACATCACCCCATTAATGCCACACACACGCAGAACTACTGTGGTTGTAGACGTAGGGTAACTTGACCCCGGCGCGCTGAGTGCCTGTCACAGCTCATTAGCGTTGGGATGAAATGACGGCTGGTAGAAGTGGTTCTTTGCTTTAGTTGGAGCCTCACCAAGCAGGAAGCCCGCAGCTCAGTGCACCCACAGCGACTCGGCAAACCACCAGTCTGCAAGAACACAGCACCTAAATCCAAGCACCTACATCATCACCGCAAAGCATTTGTCTCCAGGCCAACAGCTCTCCAATATCCGAACATAACAACACAGAAGTCTAGAAATAACTTAATGATTTTACCCTCCTTTTAATAATTTGAGCTCGCAGCCCACAAAATGTCTGTTTTAACTTCTCTGTGTAATGTAGCGAGACTGTTAGTGGCTTTCTGTCATTAAATGTCACGTTGTACTCTGGTATCAGACTGTGTTTTAATGTGTTTAGGGAAGGAAAGTGGGTACTAACTCTAGTCCTCTGGTTAGCCTCCAGACTGAGTCAACAGAGCTTCTCCGACTCCCAGTTCCCTGCAGTCAGCACAGCAGCAATCAGCCGGCTGGCAGCATCTGCTGAATACTGATGTAATTCCCCGCTCGCTCTCGTAGAGGAGACTGGATGGGCTACACCCTTTATCTGTAGCAAATAAAACCAAACTGCTGTGCTTTATTAAATTGATTTTGATGCATCTAAAGACACCAATAAACATTTATAGCAAATTGTACTCTTATATTTGGATTTCAATTAATTTAGGAGATTTATTGGCAAACGTGTGGAGGGAATCAATTGAGCGTCATCAGCGTCTATTTAGAAGAGCAAACAGGTAGGGACAGATCATGAACATAATGACATTATCAGTCGGCTTAAAAGTCTACAAACTTGGTTAACTTGTAATCCTGAGGCTTCACTTGTTATCAGTTAACTCATTTGTATGAATCTAGTTTTGTTTGTCTTAACATTAGTCTTCCTTTAGGTACACTGCTTGTACACACTAAGCAGCTCCCTCTGCAGTGATTTGCTTTTACAAATGCTCTCTCTTAAAATGATGAATGATTGCACAGATCAATAGCAAAGCCAAATGGTAATATAAAAAACGAAATGCTTTGAAAACTCCAACGCAAGTTATGGATCAGACCACTCTGTCAGTGTCAGACTCTGTCCTGGTATTACTTGATCATGGAAATAGGCTGGATCCCAGGATGTTGCTCATCCATCTTCCTCTCGCTCCCCCTGCGAGCTTGGCTGGAAAATCCAGCGGAGGAAAAAGTGTAGTCTGAGCACTGAATGCACACTGATAAATGATCCAGCCCAGCGAATGTGGAGAGGAAAAGAACCTCAGGCCGAGCGGTGCACGATGGGTCGCATTTCCACTTTTTTTCTACACTTCAGCAGTGGAAGCATTCACACTAAACCATGTCTTTTATAACTGAGACCTGCAGATGAAGGACTCAGATAAAATACTTTGTGTTTGTAGCCTTGAGTTGACAGCTTTTTCACGTTTTTAATGTATATTTTCTCTCTCTGGATTGTTTTTTCGCTGAAGTGTTTGTTGGCTAACCGATCTCCAGCTGCGACACACGTTTTATTTCCATTTTTTTTTTTGCTGACATTTGTTTGTCCTGTGCTCTCCATGCTGTAGGTGGTACCATTTAAGAGCCGGTTAATTGTTTCAAGCTTCTTTTAATTCACGCGAGGGCGGGGTGAATCATACAGGATAAAGAAACAAGTTTTATTTTTTGGATGATCGGGGCTTATTTTCGGACACATGGGTCAGATTAGATTTGTCCTGAACAACACACTTCCCAGGAAATCACTCTTGCATCATGAAAGAGGAATATAGTAGTTATTATCATCAGGAACAGGAAACGAGTAGAAAGTACAACGCCGACCAGCTTTTGGACATCCTTTCTTTCGAACCCATTAATTCTCGGGATCTCTGCTCATCTGACGGGTGTTGAGTGACTGCTGGATACACGTGATGCAGTTTAGTGTGCCGGGGTCGAACTCAGTCGCCTGGTTGTCAAATTCAAAGCCTTGACTCAGACAGCAGAGCTTGGATGTTTCTCCTCTCTGCGTCTGTGTCACAACCGAACTCCCATTAAGGAGAGACCTCCTTTCCCCAGCTGTGTTGTAAGATTTCCTCTGCAGATATTTTGGGATTGTCTCATTAGTGGCTTTTGTGTCGACCATACGTGCGGTAACTGGGTTGTATGAAAGGGGAAATAGTTATGTAAGGTGTTTCAACCTGGAGGGATTTGAATCCTCGACTGTCGGGAAATAACCACAATAACAAAAAATGAAAGAGAGCGATTGAAGTAAGAAGTTGTTTCTTGACAAGCCAAGGATGAGGAACTGTAACTTGAAAACTAACGGCCAGGTTGGCACGAGATTTTCTTTGTAGGTTCTTTCTCCAGAGAGAAAGAAACTGTTCATTTAGATGACCACGTAACCTTTCCCTCACTTTGGCTAATGTAACTCTTTGTCTGATCTACACATCAGTGTTGAGTGAGAAGATAATGTCCAACTAGAGGAACCCAAATGCAGACCTGCATCAGTTTATGCTCTCAGTGCCATTGTCTGGTGCTCAATTTGATGTCTTGAATGCGGTAGAGTCTCTGATATTGTGAGTGTGAATGAAAACTGTGAGAGATCTGCTCTCTCTACACCAGATACATCTCACTAATAATGACAGACCATCCTCCTGCATACGTTTCCCTCCTGTGTACGAGCTTCATTGTTTTTAGTTAATCTGGGATGTCGGTTTTTACCGGACTCGTGTGACTGAAGCCGTTTCATTATCCACATCCAATTAACTCTGACCTTTTTTCTCCCTTTCAGAACTCGATGAATCTTCCTCCAGACAAAGCGCGACTGTTGCGGCAGTACGACAACGAGAAGAAGTGGGAACTCATCTGCGATCAGGTGGGCATCAATCTCTCGTCTGTACGATAGGGTGCCATGCAGTCAATGCACCATGGCTGCACAATTACCAGACTCGGGAATTAATGAAGTTTAGGTTCACAGTTGTATGGCTTTGAAGAGCGTTTTATACAGTTTAACAAAGCGATCCTTGTATCTACTATCTCACCTGTCTACTGAATATGTAATCCACTGTGTGTCGTGACCCCAGCACCCCTGCTCCATTGCCCGGCCTTTATCCTCTACACACTGCCCAGGCTTCCCCGGTCAAGAGAGTAATATCCGTTCGGCAGTTAAAGCACTCGGTCGGTTATTGCCGTGGGCTCTGCGTGTAGGAAATAACAGAGGGTGCACGTTGTGCAGTGAGCTGGGGTCTGAGGGCTCCGCTCAGCCTGCAACCTCCACGGCAGAGAGTTTTTCCGCCTCTCTGAGCAGAGAAGAAAAAAACTGAGACGAGATCAAGACCACCACCCACTCAAACTGTATTGACAGCCACTGACCCTGAAGGGAACGGTGCAGGCTGATGAGTCAGAGATCCTCTTTCAGTCTGAAGTGGACTCTCTGTTCCTCTCAGACCTGAAGGGAAAATAATTGGTTTCCCTTTCATTGTCAGTGAACCAGTTTCCCAAAACATTTCCCTGTGATTTTGGTGACGGGCATCTTGGTTTCTTGATCCTCTCTCGCGTACTGAAAGAGAACAAAATGCAAATGAAGTGTGTCCATGTTTTAAATGACCTGTATCTACTGTAGGCGTGACGTTTCTTAACTACACAGCATGCCACATAATTAGCTGGTCGATAAAGTGCCAGAGAGAAGTTGACAGTATGGGGTAAGACGATCCATGTTTTTTAACGTTAAAAAAACCCCAAGAATACTGCCAGACTAGTCCTCCGACGTCTTTATTAGTCTCTTGTTTTCCCAACACTCCTTTACTCATGACGGCACACAGCCCGGGGAGTAAAGCGCTTTCTGTGTCATAGCTGCAGTCAATCTTTTTATGTAACCATGGCAACAGTGATGGACGGAGGCAGAGATGACGGATGCATCGCTTTTGTAAAACGAGCCCCGCAAACTCAGCCAGAGGTTGAAATATATTTTTTTCTGGCAATTTTTTTTTTTTTTTTTTTTGAAATATGGAGGATGCTGTTGATGCGAGCAAAGGGTTAAGACTTTAAAATGTCAAAATCTGAGACTTTGTTTCCAACCAACAAAACGTTTTTAGAAGTTCATAGTTCTTCAAAGCATCCTATACACAGTGAATGGTAAACAACTGCTCGTTGCTGATTTCCTCCTATTGAGTCTGTGCTCGGGTGCAGTGTGTGTGGGGGGGGGGCCTCACCTCACCTCACCTCTCAAATATAATCCCAACCAGCTCCCCCAGACCAACTCTTTTACGGCCATGTAGCATGTTAGAACCTGTTGATATGTGCTTCTGAAATACAGACGTGCGTTCTCTGTCATTTAGTCTCATGCTTCATGTATTTACTGCCCTGCATTCCTCACATACCTTTGCAGGCAACAGGATATGTACAGCATTTGTCAACTCATTTATTTTGCAGACTCTCTGATAATTCTTTAGCAGAGAAACATTCAAACAGGGTTGAGCCGTCTGTTCCCTGACTTTCCTGTTTTTCTCAGACAGACACTCTGGCAGCGGTAAATGTGATGTTTCTGAAAATGCAGTGTAGTCCAGAGATTTGATCTGATCTCAGTATCTGTATACAGAGAAGAGTTTTTATTTTTCAGCTGTATTTCTGTGGTGCTCTTGTGTTGGATTTCTGTTATTTGGCATCACTTACATATCGTATAGAGAGGGAACACCTTCCAAATATACATACCTCTTGTCAACTGAAAAACTCCTGATGATGACAGTTTATGTTGTGCCAAACTCCTCCTCCAACAATCATTACATTTGCAGTCACAGGACAGTAGAACCGTCCACACAAGAGCTGTTCTCAAATCAAACACAATTGTCATTGAATGGTTTCCTGAGAAGCAAAGTAATGCTGATCTCCAGTCAGATCTTCGTCATACAAAGGTGTGTCATGTCCTCTCTAGAACACAGGGATCATTGTTGTTGTATCATTTCCGCCTCCTAAAGTAGAACATAATCTATGGCTCTTGAAGGATGACTCATGATGACTCATGACTGTCATTTACTCTTTACAACAGTTTATACTGGTGATGTGTAAGACTTGTAAGGGTGTGATTTCTGTTATTACCTTATGTGTGGCCCCATTGAATGAACAAAACATCATTAAAAAAGCTGCACAACTGCCCGAAATTAAAGCTAAATTCATGATTTCACAGTAAGTGTAACTTCTGTCCTTGTTACTCCAAAGGTTTGCAAATGTTTAACTCTCTCTGTCATTGTCTTCTTTCTCTCGTCCTGTTTTCCTTTTGACAGGAGCGGTTCCAAGTGAAAAACCCGCCTCACGCGTACCTCCAAAAGCTGAGGAGTTATCTAGACCCCGCAGTCACAAGAAAGGTGAGTGCCCTTGCCAACGCGCCATCCTGTTCCCCGTCTGAAGCTCTACTATCACTTGTCCAGGATATCCTTACAGCTGAGGAAAGATTGCACACATGGCTTCTGGGCAGACGGCTTGGGAACTTAACAGGGTGACTTAGTGAGAAAGGAACGCCCAGGTTTGTTAAACCCTGCCCAGTTGATGTGTCATTAAATAGGAAACTGAAATCCTTACCGATCCCTTGTGGGGCTGACAGCATGCTCTGAACTCATCGTGAGGAAGAGCGACGTGAGAACCGCACAATAAGAGTTACTTGAAGACAGAGGAGAGAATGAACGCGTTGACAGAGAGAGGGTTCTATGTTGGCTAATTCCTGCATTGACATTGCCTTGCAGCCAGGAGATATCAGCGTCCCAGCTACATGATAAATATGTTCTTATGTCATCGGTTTCCCTGGCTGCTTGGACGGGAGCAGCAAAGAGCAAGAGGAGGGGCTCCATGGAGCATCAGCCGGCCTTCAGGCTCTGCCAAAGTGAAGTCTTTTTGGCCTGAGAGAGCTGTGGGGGCAGTGCTGGGAGACCGCTCTCTGTGATAAACAAATCAACCGATAGAATGTGGCAGAATAACAACAAACCGCTGAATAATTCCATTGGCACTGACTGGCAGTGAAGATTTTACATCACAATGTGCCAGCTCGAGCAGCGTGAACAGAGTGACACACAAACTCCTGCTAATCTCATCACACGTGCAAACGCAGAGTTGTTGACTTGCAAAAATGTGTCGGCCAGCATATCCTGTGTGTGATATGGTTCACAGCTGCTTTATTGATGTGCAGGACAGTGATTGCCAAATGATGTCACCTCAGTTGGGTTGTTTTGCCAGGAGTATGTGGAAAGATTTGCTTTACTACAATAGTAATAATTATGCACACACAGCT